>NC_062217.1:98257433-98412306 GCF_902686445.1 Sciurus carolinensis
CATGGTGCTCTGTCATTTTAATGTGTTTTCCTATGAGATTCACCAGTGTTGGTTAAGAATATTTACACTTATGTTCAACAGGATTATTGGCTTGAAGTTTTCTCTCCTTTTGTCTTTGGTTTTGGAGTCAGGGTGATACTAGGGTCATAGAATGTGTTTGGAATGGTTCCCTTTTAGTTTTTTTTCTACATAGTTTGAGGAGGATGGATGTTAGTTCTTCCTTGAAAATGTAGCTGTACTTCACTGAGATTCCATCAGGTCCAGGACTTTCCTTTGTTGGTAAGATTTTGATACTATTTTAATTTCATTGCTTGAAATTCATGTTTAAAAATTTCCTTGTCCTCCTTGCTCAATTTGGGTAGGTAATCTGTCTCTAGAAATTTGTCAATGTCGTGAAGATTTCTATTTGATTGGGGTATAAGTTTACAAAATACTTTCTGATCATACTCTGTATTTCAGTGCTGTCCATGGTGATATTTTCTTTTTTATCATGAATTTTAGAAAGTTGAGTTATTTCTTTCATTCTCTGGTTAGAATGGCTAAGGTTTTATCAATTTTATTGTTTTTCTTTTCTTTTTAATCAAAGAACCAACCTTTTATCACTGATTTTTTTTTTCAAATTTCTTGTTTCATTTCCATTGATTTTTAACTCTAATTTTAATTGTTTCCCATCTTATGCTGCTTTTTGTATTTTTTTTTTCTTTTTTTTCCAGGGCCTTGCAATGTAAAGTTAGGTTATTTTTTTGTTTTTCTACTTTTTTTAAAATTTATTTTTACAAACTACATTTTGATCCATTGTACACAAATGGGTTACAACTTTTTTTCTTTTCTATGGTTGTACATGAGTAGATTCAAACCATTCATTTAATCATACATGCCCATAGGGTGATGTTTACCTCATTCTATTGTCTTTCCTTCCCCCTTTTTGCTCCCCTCATTTCCCTCTAAACATCCAAAGTTCCTCCATTCTTCTCTTACTTCCCACCACCCCCCTGTTATGTATCATCATCCACTTATCAGAGAAAACATTTGGCCTTTGGATTTTTGGGGATTGGCTTATTTCACTTAGCATTCTCCAATTCCATCCACTTATCTGGAAATATCATAATTTTATTCTTCTTTATGGTTGAATAATATTCCATTATGTATACATATCACAGTTTCTTTATCCATTCATCTATTGAAGGGCACCTAGATTGGTTCCACAATCTAGCTATGGTGAATTGAAGTGCTGTAAACATTGATGTGACTGCTTTACTGTAATAGACTGATTTTAATTTGGGGAATTATAAAGTGAGTTCAATGGTAGGTCCATTCCAAGTTTTCTGAGGAATCTCCATACAGCTTTCCATAGTGGATGCACAAATTTGCAAACCCACCAGAAATGTATGAGATGTGCAATTTTCCCCACATTCATTCTAACACCTATTATTGCTTGCACTCTTAATAAGAGTCATCTAATTGGAGTGAGATATGATATCTTAGAGATGTGATTGCATTTCTCTAATTACTAGAGATGTGGACACTTTTTCATATATTTGTTGGGCACTTATATATCTTCCTCTGTGAAGTGTCTGCCCAGTTCCTTAGTACATTCATTGATTGGGTTCTTTGTATATTTTAAAACAAGTTTAAAGTTTTGTAAGTTCTTTTATAGATTTTATAAATTATTTATAGATTTTGGGGATTAGTGCACCATCTGAAGTGTGTGTGAATAATTTTCTTCCACTCTGTAGGCTCTCTTTTCACATTATTGATTGTATCATTTGCTGGAAAAAGCTTTTTAGTTTGAATCCATCCCATTTGTTGATGCTTTCATTTCTTGCACATTGGGAGTCTTGTTAAGGATGCCTGGTCCTAAGCCAACCTGATGAAGTTTTAGGCCTATTTTTCTTTATTTAGTGCAGGATCTCTGGTCTAATTCCTAGGCCTTGATCAATTTGAGTTGAGTTTTGTGAGGGTGAAAGATAGGGTTTAATTTCATTTACTGCATATGGGTTTCCAGTTTTCCCAGCACCATTTGTTGAAGAGGCTGTATTTTCTCCATTGTATACTTTTGTCACCTTTGTCTAGTATGAGGTAACTGTATTTATGTGAGTTTTCTCTGTGTCTTCTATTCTGTACCAATGGTCTACCTGTCTATTTTGGTGCCAATACCATGCTATTTTTGTTACTGTTGCTCTGTAGTATAGTTTAAGGTCTGGTAATGTGATACCTTCTATATCACTCTTCCTGCTAAGAAGTGTTTTGACTATTCTAGGTCTCTTATTTTTCCAAATGAATTTCATGATTGCTTTCTCTATTTCTATAAGGAAGGTCATTACAGTTTTAACTGGAATTGCATTGATATGCCTTTGGTAGTATGGCCATTTTAACAGAATTAATTCTGCCTATCCAAGAACATGGGAGATCTTTCCATCTTCTATAGTTTTCTTTAATTTCTTTCTTTAGTGTTCTGTATGTTTCATTGTGGTAGTCTTTTACCTCTTTGTTAGATTGATTCACACTTTTTTTTGAGGCTATTGTGAATGGAGTAGTTTTCCTAATGTCTTTTTCTGAGGATACATCACTTGTCAATAGAAAGCATTATATTTATGTATGTTGATTTTATCCTGCTACTTTGCTGAATTCTTTATTAGTTCTAGAATTTTTTGGTTGGAGTTGTTATGGATACTCTGAGTATAGTGACATGTCATCAGCAAAAGTGATAGCTTGGGAACTTCTTTTCTTATTCATATCCTTTTAATTTCCTTGGTTCTTCTATATCTAGTGCTTCAAGGACAATTTTGGAAGTGGTGACAGAGGGCATCCCTGTCCTCTGTCAGATCATAATGGAATGGTATTAGAAATCAATGATAAATAAAAAAAAACAGAAATTATTCCAATACCTGGAGACTATTGAATGATGCATGGATAACAGAAGACATCAGGAAGGAAATAAAAAATTTCTTAGAGGTAAATGAGAACAAAGATACACAATCAAATCTTAGGGACAAAATGAAGCAGTAGTAAGAGGAAAATTCATTGCATGGAGCACATTCAATAAAGAAGAAAATGTCAACAAATAAATGACCTAACATTATAGCTCAAAACCCTACAAAAAGAAGGACAAATCAAAACCAAAAGTAGTAGAAGACAGGAAAAATTAAAATCAGAGCTGAAATCAATAAAATTGAAACAGAAGAAAACAATTCAAAAAACTGACAAAAAGGTGTTTCTTTAAAAAAATAAAGAAAATTGATAAAACCTTAGTTGTCGGGGTGCCGCGGACCCCAGCCCTTCGGCGTGGCCAAGATGGCGCCTGGCAAGGTGCCAAGGAAGTGCCGAGAACAAAACCAGGTACCTCCAGCAGACTAATACTCTCTGCCAACAAGTCGTTTTGAGGAAGTTAATGTGATTGGTCATGGGTCCTCGTGGACACTGCATGATCGCTATATCCACACTATTGTGCTCCATTACTGTCCATGCTTTTCCCTCGTGATCTATAAGCTGATTGGTTGATGTATGTAATGTAAGGCACTTGCAAGAGCGGCCAGTGCTGGCCAGCCAGAAGAAGCAGACTGCAGAAAATAAAGAACTTGCCCTGATCCGGTTTCGTGTTTCTCTGCGGGCAGGGACGCGACATGGTGCCGAAACACCCGGACTGAGAAAAAATATAAGGGTAAGTTCACATAAGTTTTCAAATCAAGAAAAATTAGTTTGAGAGTTCAAAAGGTGAGACGTCTCGAGGTTCGCGGAGCAGCGACAATTCATTACAGGAGGTTCCCCAGCAGAGGGACAATTCATTACAGGAGGTTCCCCAGCAGAGGGACAATTCATTACAGGAGGTTCCCCAGCAGAGGGACAATTCATTACAGGAGGTTCCCCAGCAGAGGGACAATTCATTACAGGAGGTTCCCCAGCAGAGGGACAATTCATTACAGGAGGTTCCCCAGCAGAGGGACAATTCATTACAGGAGGTTCCCCAGCAGAGGGACAATTCATTACAGGAGGTTCCCCAGCAGAGGGACAATTCATCACAGGAGGTTCCCCAGCGGAGGGACAATTCATCATAAGAGGTTCCCCAGAGGAGGGACGATTCATCATAAAAGGTTCCCCGTGGGAGGGACGATTCAAGTGGTACCAAACTGTGTGCGTGTGTGAGTGAGCGGTGTGCGTGCGCGCGCCGTCTTTTGTTTATGTGTTTAAACTAGTAAACGACCTCGTAGTCATGGGAACGGATCTGTCTAAGATTAGAATGCAGCGGCCTCTTAGAGAACTTTTAAAAAATCACGGAACCCCAATTGAAGGCCAAACACGGCCTTAAAGTTTCTAGATACTGTAGAGAAAGTCTCTCCGTGGTTTTAGACGAGGGATTATTAAATCTTCCTCAGTGGGAAACAGCTAGGAGAGGATTTGCGTGACGCGGAAGAGACGCGAGCCTTTGCCAATGGGAACTCTGCCATATGGTCACTTGTTAAATCTTGTTTGATGCAGCAAGGTAAATCAAAAAAACCCTTTTAGGGACTTAAAGGGCCTTTAGAAGAAGGAAGTCAGATCTTAGAAGAAATTAAAGAGGAACGATCATGTTCTCAGACTTTAGAAAGAGAAAATTATACGGAAAGAGAAAGTTCTGAGGAAGAACTTACTGGGGAGGAGCTTGAGGAAGCTATGGGAAAGTTAAGCGTGCAACCTGAGCGCCATCTAGCGTCCTAAACGGCTTAGTACACCTATGCCCCCAGAAGGCTTAGTACACCTATTGCTTCCAGTGGCACCACCTATGGAGTTTTAAGGAAAAGGAAACCATAGCAGACATAGAGGGTGGGGCCTCCTTACAGAATGCTACATACCAGTATTTGAGGATGCTCAAAATCAAAGATTTCATCAGCTATTAGAGTTTAAAATGGTTAAACAGCTAAAGAAGCAGTGAGCACTTATGGGCCTCAATCGGCTTTTACAGTCTCACTGGTAGAGACCATGATGTCTTTTAAATATGCTACCTTTGGATTGGACTAATTTAGCTAGAGCAACCTTGTCAGGGGGACAGTATCTTATGGGAAAACAGCTTGGCAGAAATTTCAATGGACACTGCAAGGCGCAATGCAGCTTCGGGAATCCGCAGGTAGACAGAGACATGTTGATGGGAACAGGGCCTTATGAGGGAGTCCAGGCACAGATTAATTATCATCCTGCAGTGTATGCTCAAATTGCTGTGGCTGCTATTAAAGCATGGAAACCCTACAAGGGTCAGGAGATTTACAAGGACAGTTGTCAAAAGTTACCCAAGAAGTAATGAGCCCTATGCAGACTTTGGTGATAGATTAATTCAAACAGCTTCTAGAATTTTTGGAGATGCTGATCAAGCAATGCCCTTAATAAAACAGTTAGCCTATGAACAAGCCAATAAATGGTGTAAAGATGCCATCAGGCCATGGAGAAATAAAGATTTGACTACTTATTTAAGAGTCTACAAAGACATTAATGGAGGCCTCTGGAAATAGTGCTGCATTTATTGCTGCACTCGACAGACAAACCTCTGTTCTTGCCACAGCATTAGAACAAAGAGGAGGGAGTAAAAAAGGAGGACCCCCTGGTTCCTGCTTCACATGTGGACAAATGGGACATTTCAAAGCATGTTGCCCTTCCCAAGAACAATGGCCAAGGAAAGGGGCCTAAATTATGTCCGCGGTTGTAAAAGAGGAAATCATTGGCTTAATGAATGTTATTCTGTTAGGGACAATGAAGGGAATCCTTTACCAACTAACCCCAAGTTACAAAAAAACGGGGTGAGGGCCCGCCCCGGGGCCCACAACAAATATACGGGGTGATTCAACAAGTGCCACGACAGTGGTATCCTCCAACCGAGAAGGGAATGAAGCTCAGGAAAGAAGAGCCACCTCAGGAAGTGCAGGATTGGACATCTGTGCCACCTCCAGACTCGTATTAACCCCTGATATGGGTGTACAAATTGTAGACACAGATTGGGAAGGAAATATTCTGGCAAATTCAGTAGGATTGCTTCTAGGCAGAAGTTCTTTCTACCTTAAGAGGTCTTATAGTCCACCCAGGAGTAATTGACCCTGATTTCAAGGACAAGTTAGGGCTATGGTTCTTCACCCAAAGGAATTACAGTCATTCTCCAGGAGATAGGATAGCACAAATGTTAATTTACCTAGTCAGCATTCCTTGTGGCCTAGTAAGACGACAATAAGCGGAGCTAACGGATTTGGGTCTACAGGAGGACCCTGGGCTAATTTTACTATGTGACCTCCAAGATAGGCCCATAATGCAGTTAATAGTGGGACATAAACCTTTATAGGATTACTGGAACCACAGGAGCTGATAAAAGTATAATAAGTGAAGCAGTTTGGCCCAAAGTGTGGCCTGTAGTTACAGCTAATCAAAATTTACCAGGTTTGGGTGTGGCTCAATCACCTAACCAGAGTGCTGCTTTTCGCTGTCCTGGAGGGATAATGAAGGCCATCAGGGATTTTTCAACCATATATCTGTAAAATACCATATTTCCTTATGGGGGGGAGGGATGGCTTAACCTCAAATGAATGCTAAATTAACAACAAATATAATTCTAACCTGGACACATATGATGAAAAAGATGCAATATACAGAAAATCAAGGGTTAGGTCGAGAACAACAGGATCACTACAACCCTTGCCCTTACCTCCTCCAAAAAATGATTTCAGAGGGCTGGGTTTTATATAGGGGCCACTGTTATTACACCAATTCCAATAGTTTGGAAAAATGATGAGCCACAATGGATTCAACAGTGGCCCCTTACTACAGTAAGTTAGAAGCGGCTCATAAATTAGTACAAGAACAAGTACAGGCAGGACATTACAACCTTCCACTTCTCCCTGGAATACTCCCATCTTTGTTATTAAAAAAAGGTCTGGAAAGTGGAGACTATTACATGATTTAAGAGCCATTAATGCACAGATGTTCCCTATGGTCCTATACACGGGGATTGCCTTTAATTACAGCTTTACCTAAAAATTGCCCCACTGTCATTTTAGATTTAAAAGATTGTTTTTTCTCAATCCCATTACATAGAAGGGATTGTTGGCGGTTTGCTTTTACCTTACCTTCTCTCAATCATGCACAGCCTGACCAAAGATTTGAGTGGACTGTGTTGCCTCAAGCATGACTAATAGTCCCACATTATGCCAAATGTATGTAGATAAAGCCTTAAAACCTACAAGAGACAATTGTTCCAGACTTGTTGATTTATCATTATATGGATGATATCCTTATCTGCCCAAAAACAAACAATTCTTGGAAAAGGCTTTGCAATTTTTAATTTCCACTTTACAACAGTATGGTTTAAATATTCTCCAGAAAAGCTACAAATGGGAGAAACTCAAGAATATCTAGGTACTAAGCTTACAGCTACTATGGTAAAGCCTTTAAATTAACCATTAGAACCGATAAGCTTAAAAATCTAAATGATTTTCAAAGACTCCTTGGAGATATAAATTGGATTAGGCCATATTTAAGAATTACCACAGGAGAGCTAAAACCTCTATTTAATATACTTAAAGGAGACCCTAATCTCCATTCTCCGAGAGTCCTTACTTCGGAAGCACAAAAGGTTCTCACGTTGGTAGAACAGAGATTACAATCAGATTATACAGAAAGATGTGATCCATCCCAACCTCTAATGTTGATTATTATCCCAGGACAACATAGCCCATATGGAATTCTATGGCAAGGAGGACCTTTACAGAGTATCAATCTCCCAGCATCGCCCACAAAACAGTTACAAACATTTCCTAAGGCAATAGCTCAGTTGATATACAAAGGGTTGGAAGCCTGTATACCATATTTGGAAGTCACCCTAAGGTTATTATTATTCCCTATACTAAACTACAAATGCAGTGGTTGATTCAGCATGATGATGATTGGGCTATTTTATATTGCTCAGCCACAGCAACATTGATAATCATTATCCTAAACATCCATGGATACAATTTGTAAAAATACTCCAATTGTATTTCCAAAAATTACAAAGACGCAGCCTTTGCATCATTGTCAAACAATATTTACTGATGGATCTAAAAATGGAGTGGGAGCAGTAATAGTTGGAGATAAAACTGAAACCATCATTCTCCCTTCCTCATCTGCCCAAGTAGTAGAGCTTGCTGCAGTAGTCTTAGCTTTTAATATCATGAAAGATCAACCTTTTAATCTGTTATCTGACAGTTATTATATAGTACAATCAGTACCTTGTTTAGAAACTGTGCCTTATATTCCCGATGGATCCACAGTTGCTCCTTACTTTCGAACCTTACGTGCCCTAATTTTAGACCGCAATACCCCTTTTATGTAGGACATATTAGAGCTCATTCTGGCCTACCAGGACCACTTGCCAAGGCAAATGCTAAGGCTGATAAAGCCACAAAAACCATCTTTGCTTTTACACTATTTGAACAAGCTAAGATGTTTCATTCACAATTTCATGTTAATTCTACTACTCTTAGAAGAAAGTTCAATATTCTAAAGATGTTGCTAGACAAATTGTTAAAACATGTCAACATTGTGCCACCCTATTGCCAGTACAGTCTATTGGAGTAAATCCCAGAGGACTGTTACCTAATCATATTTGGCAAATGGATGTAACTCATATTCCTGAATTCGGTACTGTAAAGTATGTACATGTTTCAGTAGACACCGCTTCAGGAGTAATTATGGCCTCAGCTCACACTGGTGAAAAGGTTAAAGATGTTATACACATTGTTTACAAGCATTTGCAGCCTGGGGCATTCCAAAAATCATCAAAACTGATAATGGGCCAGCTTACACATCCAAAAGTTTTCTTCTATTCACAAAAAATTTTGGTATACAACTTATCACAGGAATTCCTTATAATCCTCAAGGACAAGGAATAGTGGAACGCACTCATTTAACATTAAAAAATTGTTTAATAAAACAAAAAGGGGGAATAGGTGCTGACTTTAGAGCACCTAAAGACAAACTAAATTTAGTACTTTTTATTTTAAATTTTTTAAATGTGGACAAAAATGGAAGCACGGCTGCAGAGAGACATGCTAATCCCACAAGTACTCAAATGTGGGTAAAGTGGAAAGATATTCTCACAGGTACATGGAGAGGTCCAGATCCAGTTCTTCGGTGGGTCCGAGGGTCTGTTTGTGTCTTCCCACAGGATCAACAAACACCAATTTGGATACCTGAAAGGTTGACCAGACTGTACATCAAAGTAATGATGAAGAACATCGTGCTGATAAGCCGCCCTGCTAATGACGATGTTGACACTGGTGAAGACACGAGAATTATGGGCGATAGTTAAAGCCTGGCCATATCCTTTACCGTTAACTAATACTTCCTCTTTACTTCCTCCATTGTTCACCACCAATGCGGCTACAGGATTACCCACCACGTCTTTTGATCCAGCTACTCATCTATATAATTTTTCCACTTTCTCCCTTCCTGGAACCTTGTGCTTTGATATACCTGAAGATAATGCTATTAGTAGTAATGACTTTAACCCTTGTATTGTTCTCCAAAAGCAGGTACAGGGTTTCTTTACATCTAAGGATTCTCCTGATGATCTACCCCAAGGCTATAATACGCTTGGCGTTCACTTTGGTAATGGTACACAAATAACCACATCAATGGAATATAGGGAAGGGGCAGCCACTTTGATTACAGGACTTATACCTCACAGATTACCACTTCCCACTAATGGATTTAAAACTCCTAGACTTTTCCTCCATGTAAACCAAAATTTTCCACACTTCCTACCTGGACAGGTTGTCAAGATGCTGAGCAAGCAGCTCCAGTTCAACATGGATTTTTCTTCACACCAAATTTTACTTCTCAGCGTACTACTGATGACTTTCATGATATGACGGCAAATCTGGCGGAAGACGCACTAACCCCTTTGATAATTGGTTGCTATTTACCTCGACTTCAGGATATACTAACTTACAACCCTTTTTTGCTCTTAAAGGAGGTTCTTTCAGACAATGCGAATGGACTTCTAGGAAGTGGACTGGAATTGACAAGAGTGGAGCTAAGACTACTACTAATTGTACTCAAAATCTTTCATTCTTGCCCACCCCAGTCTGTGTGTTCCCTCCTTTTATGTTTTTACTAACTAACACTAATAGCACAAATCTTAATTGCTCTCAATCTAGATGCTACCTTTCTCAATGTTGGAATGCTACCAATTTCTCCCGAGCAGTCGTCATGCGAATTCCTACTTTTCTGCCTATGCCAGTTTCTGTTACAGATGATGAATTGCCAGTATTGCTTTCCAGAAATAAGAGGGACTTTGGAATCACCGTAGCAGTCATTACCACCATAGTTGCATCAGCAGCAGCAGTCGCCGCAGCAGCTGTAGCCTTGACGACATCAGTACAGTCAGCAACTAAGCTTAATGAAGTGGTCCAGCAGACAGCTACTGCTCTGTCTACTCAACAAACAGTGCATCAACACCTAAAAGCAGGACTACTTTTGGTGAACCAGCGTGTGGACTTACTTCAAGAACAAATGGACCTTTTACAAGAACTGTTAAGCGTGGGGTGTATTTATCATCTGCCGGGACTGTGCATTACACCTGTAGCTTATCATAATCTTAGTTATGCAACAAATTTGTCTAAAATCATATCTACTCAGCTACGTGCCAATTGGTCTTATAAATTTGATAATCTTACTGCCATTCTTAGATCACAAATTGTTAGCCTTAATTCTACTAGAGTTAATGTAGCCCCTATATCTGAAATGCAAAATTGGTTATCTTCTTCCTTCAGTTTTGTAAAGCAATGGGCAGGAATGGGAGCATTGTGTGTGTTTATGATCATTGCAATTATCTTCCTCACACGCTTTATCATGCGTATACGCCAAGTTCATGCCAGAGATCGCATCATTTTCCATCAAGCCATGATGGCCTTAGAGGCTGGCAGCCCTCCTCAAGTCTGGCTGAGCATGCTGGATCGGTAGTCAACGACGGGTAAGGAAGGAGGTAACCGCGTACCGACCTAAGACAGGAGCTGTAGCATGCTCTGCAGTTATCCGATGACGGGTAAGGACGATGGTTGACCACTCCGCCTAAGACAGGCACGATCCCAAGCCAGCATTCTTTTAATAAATAAAAAAGGGGGAGCTGTCGGGGTGCCGCGGACCCCCAGCCCTTCGGCGTGGCCAAGATGGCGCCTGGCAAGGTGCCAAGGAAGTGCCGAGAACAAAACCAGGTACCTCCAGCAGACTAATACTCTCTGCCAACAAGTGGCGTATTTTGAGGAAGTTAATGTGATTGGTCATGGGTCCTCGTGGACACTGCATGATCGCTATATCCACACTATTGTGCTCCATTACTGTCCATGCTTTTCCCTCGTGATCTATAAGCTGATTGGTTGATGTATGTAATGTAAGGCACTTGCAAGAGCGGCCAGTGCTGGCCAGCCAGAAGAAGCAGACTGCAGAAAATAAAGAACTTGCCCTGATCCGGTTTCGTGTTTCTCTGCGGGCAGGGGACGCGACACTTAGTCACACTAACAAAGAGGAGATAGAAAACTCACAGTACTTAAATTCGTGATGAAAAAGAAAATATCACAACAGACACCAATGGAATACAAAAAATAATTAAAAGCTATTTTGAAAATCTACACTGCAACAAAATAGAAAATCTCAAAGACATTGATAATTTTCCAGAGACATATGATACTCCCATACTGAATCAGGAGGATATTCAAAATTTAAACATATAAATGTCAAGCAATGAAATAGAAGAAGCTATCAAAAGCCTACCACCCAAGAAAAGCCCAGGACAAGATGGATTCTCAGCCAAGTTCTGAAAAACTTTCAAAGAGGAACTAATACCAATACTCCTCAAAGTATTCTGAGAAATAGAAAAGGAGGGAACCCTTCCAAACACATTCTATGCAGCTAGTATCACTCTGATACCAAATCCATACAAAGACACATCAAGGAAAGACAACTCTAGACCAATATTCCTGAAGAACATAGATGCAAAAGTTCTTAATAAAATTCTGGCAAATCACATACAAAAACATATTAAAATGTAGTGCACCATGATCAAGTGGAGTTCATCCCCAGGATGTAAGGTTGATTCAACATCTGGAAATCAATAAATGTAATTCATCACATCAGTAGACTTACAGACAAGAATAAGATAATTATTTTGATAGATGAAGAAAAAGTATTTGATAAAATACAGTACCCCTTCATGCTCAAAACACTAGAAAAATAGGGATAGTAGGAACATACCTCAACATTGTAAAGCCCAAGGCCAATATCATTCTAAATGGAGAAAAACTGAAAGCATTCTCTCTAAAGACTGATTTTCTATTCTTTTCAAGAATGAGACCAGTGCACTGAACATTCCCCTCAGAACCACCTTTATAGTGTTCAAGGGATTTGGATATGTTGTGTCACTGTTTTCATTTACCTTTAAGCTTTTTAAAATTCTGTACCTGATTTCTTCTACTATCCATTGTTTATTCAGTAGAACAGTATTTAGTCTAGAGGTGTTAGAGTAGCTTCTTTTTATTATGTTGTTGATTTCTAAACCATCCTATTATAATCTGATGGTATTCAAGGTATTATCTTTAATTTTTTATATATGTAGTAAGAATTGCTTTGTGTCTTAAAACGTGGTGTAATGTAGAAAATGATCTTTGTTCTGAAGAGAAGAAAGTGTATTTAATGTTTGCTTATTACACTTGAAGGACAAGGAGAAGTAAGTGAAATTTTCCAGCATTCCAGGACTGATGTTAATTGCTTTGAACACTTCCCATTACTGTGCTGTTTATTGACTTGAAATTTCCAGGAATTTTATGAACTTTTTCTTTGTTTTATTACCATAAAAGCAAAATATGATTCTACAAAACATGAAAAACAAGGCTTGGTTGTCATCAGTAATTCTGAGAGTCAAAAATAAGTTGTGGTTTCCACCCCTTGTAGAGGACATATCAAAAGAAAGAGTCTGCATAATACTGTACCTTCAACATTTCATTCAAAGGTCAGCCCTCTTTTAATACTTTTGTCTTATTTCTTTATTTAACATATTATCTCACATATCCTCATAATGATTTCAATAATCTTAGAAAGAAATATAAGGCCCCTACTATGTCATAATAGAAAATAAGTATTGCACTAAGAGAGACATATGTACAAGATTCAGATTAATAGAAGTTGCTAGTAGTAAACAATTTTCAGGTATGTTATTATGGAAGGAAAGAATTAGAAAGAAAAGGAAATAAAGGGCTAGGTAAATCTGAAGGTGAGAAGAGAGAAAATGGGAAGTATTCTTAAAAGAAGTGCAATATAAATATCTAGATTGAATAAGAGAGTGAAGACAAAGGATGTAATGCAAACCCAACAAAAAATAGTGAAGTTAAGGATGACAGGAACTATACACTAGATTCTTCTGTAAGACTCAATTCATTTTAAGTAAGATGTTTAAGACAGTATAATTCTCACTTCTTTTAAATTTAAGTAGTTTATATATAGTTGAGAGGTGGATAGGAATGAGAGTGGAATTCTGGAATCAGTGAAGATCTTTCCAATTCTGTCATTTAACCTGACAAGTAATGAAAGGGAAGGAGCCAGCCACATAATGTCTAGGAGGAGGACATTCTGGACAGAGAACAGTAGGTCACATTTGTTTGTCATTGTCTCCTCACATTCTGGAGTGACTGGAAACAGGGTATGAGATAACATTACCAAAATCATTTTATTGTTGTAATGTATAAAAACATAAGTAAATATAAACCAACACATTTTTAGAAACTTAGTCAATACATTTCTTTACCCATAAATCCTGAAGAAAGTTCACAGAGCTGGATTTGTTCCCTGTGGCTAGGATAAAACCACTAATTTTCAATAGGAATTGTACCCACTTAGCTCCCATAGATAAACTAGGACACAGATACACTAAGAAATCTGAACCAGTGTTATAACAGTCAGATGGTCATACCAAATGACACACTAAGAGACCTGATTCTTGCAGTTGAACCTTCGTGCCCCAGCCAGTTAATGATGCAGATGGGTTTTGCAGGTGTAAAAAACCTTCAGGAATTTCTGGTCAACCATGCAGTAAGCCTACACAGAGGACCCCTGGAATAAATGGTTCCCTAGCCAGGCACCATTCTCTCATTTAAACTGACAAGTTATGGAAGGGAGGGATAGAGCACATGGAATTCTAAAACTATCCTCAACTCTACTGATTTTTTCTCTTGGATCATTTTATTTTATTTTTTAAATTTTTATTTCATGTATATATATATACATATATATGACAGTAGAGTATATTTTGACATATTGTGCATACATGAAGCACAACCCATTTTGTTTAGGATTCCATACTTGTGGTTGTACATAATGTGGAGTTATACCAGTCATGTATTCATTTATGAAAAAAAAAAGGCTATGTCCAATTCATTCTACTGTATTTCATATCCTATCCCTCTTCTTTCCCTTCATTCCCCTTTTCCTAATCCAATGATCTTCTATTCTTTCCTTCCCTCCCCTTCCTTGTTGTGGGTGAGCATCCTCATACTAGAAAGAACATTCATCCTTTGGGATTGGCTTATTTCACTTAACGTGATAGTCCCCAGTTCCATCCATTTACTGGAAAATGCCAAAGTTTCATTCATTTTTATGACTGAATAATATTCCATTGTGTGAATAGCACATTTTCTTCATGCACTCATCTGTTGAAGGGAGAAGTTGCTGGTCTGTTCTATAGTTTGGCTACTGTGAATTGAACTGCTATAAACATTGATGTAGCTGCATCAAGGTAGTGTGCTGATTTTCACTTCTTTGGGTATAAACCAACAAGTATGCAAACTGGCTTAAATAGTGGTTCCTGTCCAAGTTCTCTATGATCTCCATACTACTTTCCATAGTGGTTGCACCAATTTGCAGTCTTACTAGCAATGTATGAGTGAACTTTTTTCCCCATATCCTTGCCAACATTTATGGTTACTTGCATTCTTGATAATTGCCATTCTTAATAGCGTGAGATAGATTCTCATAGTAGTTTTAATTTGCATTTTTTTCTATTTGCTAGAGATGTTGAACATTTTTTCATATATATTTTAACCAATTGTATTTTTTCTTTTATGAAATGTGTGTTCAGTTCCTTTGCCCATTTATTGATTGTGTTATTTGTGCTTCCTTTTTGGTGTTAAGGTTTTCAGTTCTTTGTGTATCTTGGATATTAACTCTACTGATGTTTTAGCCTATCATGGTGTGTGATTTTCTTGAGAGTGCTGACATTCTTTCACTTGTCCTGCCAGAGGGGATCTTATGCTCTCCCACCTAGGCGGCATGTATGGTAGCCTATTTCTTTTAGGAATTCTCTTAATATTCTGATAATAATTGTGTTTTCAGTTTGACTTGGTCACTGACTGTACAGTTGAACTTCAGTGCTTTCCCACAGCCACCTATGTCATCATGCAGTTGTACACCAGTCAGTTAGACTAAATCTCAGGTAGACTTCTGTTGTGCCATATCCTGTAGACTGCCATTTCTTTCTTAGTGTACATCTTTGATGTTCTCTCTTGAAAGGAAAGAGTTGCATAGTCTCTCCAAAGTTTCTGTGCTATTACTTCAATGTATGTCAAGTAATGTTTTCTTACTAATTTATCATCTTATTCAACTGTTATTTCTTTCATTAGAATGAGTACCTGAAATATTAAGACCTTGTTTACCCAAGTAAAGCAGCTGCTGCAATGTTCCATTTATATACAGCATGACATTTCCAGTGTCTTATCATGCCAACTATTTTATTTTATCACTAAAACAATGCCTGCCTAAATGTTTAACACTGTATTATAACAAGTTTGTAGATGAGAATTTGTGTAAAGCATTTGTTTAGAAATAACTTTCTTCTTATTGGAGGGGAATGCAAAAGTAGAGTTATATATACTGAAGTTAGATCTTTCTTGAAATATGCACATTATTTAGGAACTTTTATGTGCATATGTCTCCCTGTCTGTTTCCATGCTCTGTTAACACAGACAGTTGCCATGAGAAGACAAAATTAGGCTTATTCTAGAGACCATACCTAAAGTTCTCTTTGGAAAGGTTTTGGTTCACAATAAATGTGAGTCCTGTTTTTTAAGGACCCTTGATGTCAGCAATGGGAATTTAGATCTATTCTTAAAAAGCAAGTGGGACATCTTTATGCAACTCATTATGCATGTTAATTTCACCAGAGTGTCTCTGAGTCTCTTCCACTGACGTGTCTTGGCAAGTTTATTGTGGCTTAAGATCAAGAACTGAAAAGAAAATAAACATACCAATGGTAATAGCTATATATCCTATAAAAGGCGCAGGTAGAATGTTTATTTAAAGCACTGGTATATTCTAACACCTGAAGACAGTAAGGAAAAAGAAATGAAAGACATATGAGTGGCATATTGTATGAAGACTCAGCAAGATGTTTGATTGGGAGTATCACTAGATGAACTGAAGTATTTGTGCCATTTCAAGACACTCTCAGTCCAGAGGAAAGTTGAAAAATAAAGAAAAGGACAAAAGAAATGTCAATGAAGAATAAGAAAGGCAGAAATAAAGAAAAAGAACTACATGTATACATTGAAGGGAGTGAAATTCATATCATACTTTAGAAAGATGAAAAAAAGGCTACTCAAAGTGTGGGAAGAATTTTTAAATTTCCTGTTCCAAAACTTGTCTGAGAAGTAGAGTAGGAATTTCCCACTCTGCCTGTACTCCTCATTGTTGTGAAGGTAGCAAGTATTAAAGTACCCAATCATGCAGAGCAGTTTTCATTTGTCATAAATGAATATGAACATTTGAGCATTGTGAGCCATGCATGTATGTAATTTGATGTTATTAAAAATGTTGCTACTTCCTAGGAGAGAGTCATGTAGTCCAGTTACATGAGAATCGGGAAAAGGAAATTTGTAGGATCTTTCTGGAGACTTCAGGAAAACCCCAGCTAAAACAATGTCCATTAGAAAGGCTGTGACTTCTCTAACAGCTTCAATTTGGGGTCATGATAGGGAGGGTGGAAGCCAAATAGAGAAGCTGACATACAGGAATTGGAAGCTGACACAGTACATCAAAACTTCTGTTGCCTGAAAGAATCATCTGGGGGGCACCATGCTAAAAAAGGCGCATTTTGTCTGAAAAGAGTTTGGGATTCTACATTCCTAAAGGCTTCTAAACTTATTTTAATATTTTTTGTATCCCAACCACAATCTACTTAGCAAGTATAAACTTCCTTTTAGAAAAATCTGAAAGAAGATCTGCTGGATACAAGTTCAAGACATAAGGAGATCCAGGGGTGGCATATATTTTGTTTTTATATCTAAACATGCTTTCTGACAAAGGTGGAGGACCAAAAAACTGAAATGATAGAAAATATAATTCTGTAATAAAATTGCTAAATATGGAGGAAAGTCAAGATGGGAATAGTCCATACAGTGAATGTAAAATTGTAAGCATGACAACCACCAGTCAAGAGGGTACTCTGAAAATGCTGAAAGGTAGGGAAATGAGGAAGGAAAGAAAGAAGTTAGTTTGGTAATTTTGGAAGAAATGATGAGAAAATGCACATTGGGAAGCAAATGCACCATCTGCATTGCATGTAAAGATTAGATTATTTCTTCTCCAGAGATTATGGAAAGCAGGGGGGCTGTGTTGGCATGGTAAGACACCTAAGTCACTCATTCTTTCTCTTCTGTAACATGCAGGGACAGGCATATATGCTGTATTGACATTAGTTTTTCACATGAGATATGGTTTGTTACGGGAACATTGACTGAACTTTGAAAGATATTGAAAATTTGCCCTTGATTTGTATTTTCCCTCTGATGTTCGTGCTGGGAATGGGTCCCATGGCCCTCACTGAGCAACACATTTGGCCCTAGATAGATCATTGTTAATAAGGTAGTCATTTCATGAAAGTCTTCCAAAGACTAACAAGGTATACCACAGCAGAGTAATGTTGAGAACAAAACACGTTCTAGAGTTTACTCCTTGAACACCTCGTTACTTTGAGAATCAGTTACACATATTTTGAAAAGTAAAGGATACTGATATTTAATCATTCATGGACATCTTTTTATCTTTCCTTTCTTATTACCATGCTCTGATATGTTAAGCTTCCTGTACATTATCTCTTAGATGATCTTGGTACATCTTCTCACATGAGTGGATCAATAACACCAAACATAGCTCAACCAGATGATGCAAGAGAGGTAGGCACATGGGTATCCAACCTATGTATGGAAAAAGAAGACTATTTTTTATGTTATTCTAAAAATAGGTATCTCAGTTCACTAGTTCACAAAACTTTCTTTGATGAGAATTGTGCATTCCACTGGGCTTCTATCACAACTTTTTACTTATTAAATTGCAAGAGAATCTGAGGGATAAGGTTCATCCTTGTAATTCAATGGTAGAAATGATTCTGGTGTGTCATTTTGAGAAGAAATGTTGTTACAGTCTATCTTTGTCTTTTACATTCATCCTTTAGAAATGCAGCAGACTTTCCATTTCTAATTCTTTTGTTTTTCCAAGTTTGGTGGGACTATTTGAGAAAATATGACAAATGCCAATGTTGGTGACCATGTTTGAAAAAAAGAAAGGTCCATACAAGTATGAGAAAATGATCTTAATCTTGGATGTTTCTACATTTACTTTTATGCTACTGGAATGCTCATTCATTTTTAGCTATTCAAAATTTGATTTCAGACTTAGAAAAATTCCCATTGGGGAGCTGGGCATTAGGGCGTATACACAGTCCCTGATTCTTGGAATGAAACAAAGTTTTTCTTGATTCCAGGAGTTGGACACAAAGTTTTAAAATAGAGAGAACACCTTTCCTTAAAAATCAGATTTAGTACTACCTTGATACCAAGTCTATGCAATTAATTTCCTTGAATATTTGTTCACCTTTATGTTTCTGTTAATTCAGTACCCTATTCACTCACTTGATGAGGTCTGTAGTATGAAGTCATATAATATTTATGTATATTTAATTTTTTTCTTTTGCCTGTATACTTTGTATTGTGTTATAGAGAAGCAAATCAATTATTTCTAGGGTAGCTCCTAAGAGCTATAAATCTATAGTTACTTACCTATACCATTGAGTTCAGTGCTCCTAATTCCTTTTCTGGTTTTTTTTTTTTTTCTTTTTTCTTTTTTCTTTTCAGGGGAAAGGGTTTAAAATCAGGGCCTTTTGCTTGCTAAGAAGATACTTTACCACTGAGCTTCAACCCTAGCCTTGTCTCATTCATTGTTGAGTCGGGTAGATCCAAGAATCAGGACATTGCTAACAGAACACCTAAATGAGTGTCCCCTGAACCCAGGAAAATATAAAAGGAAAACCAACTAAGTAAACTGAAGCAAATTACTCAGTCTCGTAATTCATCTTACAGATAATTTGATATTCTTTGTAGAGATTTGAGCACGCTGTTATTTACTAGAGAATCAGATTCATACATGTATTCATTCAATAAAAATTCATTTTACACAGGACACAAATATATTTTAAGAATTCCTTCATTTCGTGTATGCATCATCTGGATATTTCACTGTTCCCTTGTACTTGTTCATCTCCTTTCCTTTATTCATATGTCTCTGACATTCATTGTATGCTTAGAATTTAGGGAAATGTAATTATGTAATTTTCTTTCCCATGCAATTATGTCCATGAAGGATTCCTTAAACAACATTAATGGGCAATTATCTGAAAGTTACCACTAATGGTTCTGTAATGTGATGTCTGCCTAACTCTCTATGTTTAGCCCTTTTCCCTGTCTGCCCTTTCCTCTTGTTTTACTCCTCCCAATTCCTGTATTTCTAAATAAGCACATACCCTGTTTAATACTTGTCTTCCTCTCATGCTGTTGCCTATCTTGCTCTCACCCTTTCCTGCACTCTGACTGGCCACCCTCACTCCTAAGTCTCAGCTCAGGTATTACTTCTAGAAAAACCATCCCTGACACCTTTTGGTCCCTTGAGCATTTTGGGATCAAATAAATTAAGACTGTTCATACTAAGTGATTCAAAATTGTCCCCACATTTCTAGGTGCAAACAGAAGTGACATGTAAAGAAATATTTTATTCTTCAAGTGGTAAAGGTACCCTAGAAAAATCAATAAAGAAAAACTGATACCCTTGAGGAAAGAAATACCTGGTTTTTGTAAGGATAAAACTCATAATCATGGAAGATTTACATAGCAGACTGACTCTTATCTACTAGAAAAGTTGTTTATCAGAAAAGGCAACAAATCTATTTCAAGTATAAGGAATGGGGGTAAAAATATAAAAAGTATCAATAAGTTTTGAAAGCATTAATAATGAACTGGTTGTTGATAAGTTACTCTTATGAGATAGAAAATAGTGTACAATGTACACATTTATGTTTCTGTGGTATTTTAAAATTTTTTCTCTGAGAATTTGATCATTTATATTCAGTGGGTGCATTCGTGGATAAATCTTGGAGATGTTTGCATGCACTGAACCTGGTGACACCTAGCCTGTCTAAGTGATTTGTTGAAGTTTTGGATAAGTAGAATCATTTCATGAAGAAGTACATATTTACTTAGTGCATTGGAGCTCACCTGTAGTGTCAGCTACTCAGGAGACTGAGGTAGGAGAATGAAAGTTTTGAGACCAACCTGGCCACTGTAGAAATACAGTGTCTCAAAATAAAATTAAAGGGCCTTGGATGGGACTCAGTACTTGCTGAGCATGTACAAGGCCCTGGGTTCAACCCTGCAGCATATAGGCACACACAAATAAAATAAAGCCAAGTCAAATGCAATGAAATGCAACAAAATAAAATAAGATAAAAAGAAGTCAATATTCACTAAAGATTAAGCTTAATTTAAATTAGTGATTTGGAAAATAAATATAAATTTGGATGATGATGATGATGGTTGGATTTTTTATTCCATTTTGATAGACTGTTTCTTTTTCTGTTTGTTACAAGTACATTTTTCAACAGTACTGCATTTCAAAATTACACCAGAGGAAGAGCAAAATAGACTTGAAGGCTCTGAAGATATTCAACCACTGGTATGTAAATCATGTACATTTAAATTCCTGCTTTCACATTGTTTTCCTTGCTTTAGTAATTATTGTCTGTCAAATGAAATTACCTTTCAGAATTGTCTTTCATAACCAAGAGATCATGGTTTCATATTGAATTTTAAACACATTTAACTGATTAATCTTAAGATATGTCTAGTACCCCTAGCAATTTATAGCTATATTTTACACTTGGAAAAGATGTCAATTTGTCAGAATATTGCATATAAGAGAAAACATTCAACTCTTGACTTTCTCAGTCTGGCTTCTTGCATTTAGCATGATGTTCTGCAGTTCCAACCATTTACCAGCAAATGACATCATTTCATCCTTCCTTTTGACTGAGTAAAAAAGTCCATTGTGTATCTATGTCACATTTTTTCTTTATCCATTTATCTGTTAACAAGCACCTGGGCTAGGTCGATACTTGGCTATCATGAATTATGCTGCTATAAATACTGATGTGGCTATATCCATATAGTATGCTGACTTTAGTTCTTTTGGATAAATACTGAGGGTTAGAATAGCTTGGTCATAGAGTTATTCCATTCCTAGTCTCTTTAGGAATCTCCATAATGTTTTCCAGAGTGGTTGTACTAATTTGAAGTTTCACCAACATTTATTATTTTTATTCTTAATCACTGCTAGGGCCATGGAACATTTTTTCCTATACTTGTTGGCCATTTGCATTTCTTTTTCGAGGATTGTCTGTTTAGTTATTTTAATTAGGTAATACTTAGGTTTTGGATGGCTAATTTTTTTGAGTTCTTTGTATATTTTAGATATTAATTTTATGTTGGAGGAGAAAATGGCAAAGATCTTCCCCCATTCTATAAATTCTTTCTACATATTGTTGCTTCCTTTGCTGTGCATAATCTTTCTAATTCAATGCTGTCCCACTTATTTGATTATTGGTTTTATTTCTTGTGCCTTATGAGTCTTATTAAGGAATCTTTTGCCTGTACCAATTTGATGGAGTGTTGAGCGTTTGATTTTTCTAGCATTTGCAAAATTTCTGGTCTAATTCCTAGGTCTTTGATCCACTTTGAGTTGAATTCCATGTAGAGTGAAGATCTGGATCTAGTTGCATTCTTCTACATATGGATATGCAGTTTCCCCAGCACCACATATACAAAAGAGGATATCTTTTCTCCAACCTATGCTTTGGCATGTTTTTGGAGCATCAGATGACTGTATCAATGTGGACTTATCTCTTTGTCTTCTGTTACATTGATCTCCATATCTTTTTTGATGCCAATACCATGCTCTTTGTGTTACTATAGTTCTGCAGTATAATTTGGGATCAGGTATTGCGATGCCTTCCGAATCCCTCTTCTTGCACATGATTGCTTTGGCTATTCTGGGTCTTCTGAATGAATGAATTGTAGGACTATTTCTTGTAGTTCTGTAAAGAACTTCATGGATATATTAATGGGAATTGCATTGAATCTGTGTAATGCTTTGGGTAGTATGGGCATTTTAACTTGTCATTTTATTTGTCAAAGAACATCTTTCCATTTTCCAATGTCTTCTGTGGTTTCTTACTTCAGTACCTGGAGTTTTGATTGTAGAGGCCTTCCACCTCATTGGTTAGAATTTCTCCTAGGTATGTTTTCAGGCTATCGGGAGTGGGATTTTTTCCCCTGATTTCTTTCTCAGCAGATTTGTTATTGCAGTATAGGCAAACAATTGATTTATGTATGTTAATCTTGTATCTTACTACTTTACTAAATTCATTGATCAGCTTTAGAAATCTTGGGATAGAGTTTTTGGGTCTTCTACATATGGTGTTGTATCAGCAAACATAACATATTGGTTCTTCTTTTCTTATTTGTATCTGTTTAATTTTCTTCTCTTGCCAAAGCACTGGCTAGAGTTTTATGAACTATGTACTGGTGAGAATAGACATCCTTGCCTTGTTCCTGATTTCAGAGCAAATGCCTTCAGTTTTTCTCTATTCAGTATGATATTGGCCTTGTGGTTTTCATATATAGCCTTTACAATGTTGAGGTTAGTTCCTTTTATCCTTAGTTTCTCCATTGTTTTAAAGCAAATGAATCTTTTCTTTCTTTTGGTTAGTTTGGCTAAGGGTTTATTAATCTCGTTTACCTTTTGAAAGAACCAACTCTGTTGCATTTATCATTTGTATTGACTTTAACTCTCAATCACATTAATTTCAGCTCTGATTTTAATTATTTCCTATCTTCTACTGATCCTGGAATTAGTTTAGATTTTTTTATGGCATTTATTTATAATGTTAGATCATTTATTTGGTATCTTTGCTTTATTTTAATGTAGAAAAACATTTCTATAAATTTACCCACTAGAGGTGCCTTAATACTGTCCAAGAGATTTTGATATATTGTATTTCTGTTCTCATTTGTTTCTAATTTTTCTATTTATCCCGTAGTTTATTCTTTGATCCATTCCCATTCAAAAATATATTATTTCATATCAAGGTTTTAAAATGGTCTCTGATTTTTCCTCTGGTTGTTGACTTCTAAGTTCATTCAATTCTTATCTGATGGAACACAAGGAATTATCTCTTTTTTGTGTTTGCTAAGACCTTCTTTGTGCCCGAAACTTTGATCTGTTTTAGAGAAAGTTCGATGTGCCACTGAGAAGACAGTGAATTTGGTTGTTATTAGATGAAATATTCTATAGATGTCTCTTAAGTTCATTTGATTAATACTAGTTTTTAGTTCTTAAGAGTCTTTAGTTTATGTTTGGATGATCTATGGAATTATGACAGGGGTTTGTTGAAATCACCCAATGTCATTGTATTGTGATCTATTTGATTTTTTATATTATATTGAGTTTGTTTTATATTTTTCAGTACTCCAATGTTTAGGGCACAAATATTCATAATCATTCTGTATTGCTTTTGGTTGATTCCTCTATGAGAAAACCCTGTTTGCCACTTCTGGTTAATTTTGGCTTGTAGTCTACTTTGATGTCAGAAGTCCAGGTATAAAATTGTAGCATTGTTCTCTCTGGGCAGCTATTATCTCACTGCTTCCTTTCTGGACTGTGCATGGTTTGTGGTCCAGATCTGCTCTGCCATCTTCAGTCTCTAAAGAACAGAAAGTGGGCTGGTGATATAGCTCAGTTGGTAGAGTGCTTGCCTGACAAGCACAAGGCCCTGGGTTCAATCCCCAGTACCAAAAAAAAAAAAAAAAAAAAAAAAAAAAAAACATAGAATTCTTTGCTTACCAGGGCAAAATTCCAGAAGTTTAGATGAAGGAGGAAGGGTAATGATAAAGTCAGAGGAATAACTCAGGAACAGCAGACTAAGTAAGGAGAGTTCAAGGAAAGTATTTGAACCCTGAGGAGGGTGACTCAGGGTCAGATCTAGGTGAGTGAGGCGAGACTGTGGAGGGGCTGCCCAGCTGTGCTGGCAGAGAGACCCCATATCACCTTGCCAAGCCCATGTCCCTGCCATCCAGTGAATTCCAACTGCTTTTGTTCCTCAGGTCCTTCACATGCACACACTGCCTTGGTATTGGCTCTTAAAATATGCTAACTCCAAAGGAAGAACCAATTTGAAGAAAATACTCTTTAATTTGACAAGTCATGTACGTGAATGTAAGGAAAAAGTTGCTTCTGGGGTGTCTGTCTCTGTAATGTAGAAATGTCTTAAACCAAAAGAACCCAGTGTTGAAAATATCTTTCTTTGTCATGCATGCTCTGAGTCCCTGGAACATTCTCACTAATAATCTTCTGAGATGCATCTGACTGAAAATAAACTAGAGCCTGAAAATAACATCAGAAACTGAACGTATTTCTAACACCAAGGAGGAGAATTTTTATAACAATACAGAAAATAAAAAAGCAAGGAACCCAGAAGTTAATAGTTGCAATGAAAGGTATTGTTAAAAATTATAAAAGATAGTATTTTATTAAAAAATGCACTCTGAAAGGCTAAATGACACAATCTAAAAGTGTATTTTAAAATGTAACCTGAAAAAAATAGAGAATCTTTTGTTAGGTAAAGACTTCTACTTTGAGAAAGTGATTAGGAAACAGTCACCATTGATAAAGGACAGAAACAAGTTCTTTTAACAAGTACCTGTGATGTTGCATATAAAATGACAATTGCTCCCTCTATGAATTTAGTACATGGTATATATTTGGGGGATATAGTGAAATCATATTTTTAATTTTTATTTCTATTTTTAATTTTTAAAAATTATTTATATATATACATATGGTAATATGTCTGTCTTATTCTACCATCCTTCACAGCCCTACCACCACAACCATCCCCTCACACCCCTCTTCATAATCCAAAGTTCCTTAATTCTTCCCTCCCCCCACTATGAATCAGCTTCCACTTATCAGAGAAAGCATTCCACCTTTGGATTTGGGGATTGGTTTATTGTACTTTAGCTTGATATTCTCCAGTTCCATCCATTTACATGCAAATGCCATATTTCATTCTTTAAGGTTGAGTAATGTTTCATTGTGTATATGTACCACATTTTCTTTATCCGTTCATCTGTTGAAGGGCATCTGGGTTGGCTCCATAGTTTAGCTATTGTGAATTGAGCTGCTATAAACATTAATGTGACTGTGTCACTGTAGTATGCTGATTTTAAGTCCTCTGGGTATAAACTGAGGAGTGGGATAGCTGGGTCAAATGGTAGTTCCATTCCAAGTTTCCATACTGCTTTCCAAAGGGTTTGCGCCAATCTGTAGTCCCACTATAAATGTATGAGTGTACCTCTTTCCCCACATCCTTGCCAACATTTATTATTCCTTGTATTCTTGATAGTTGCCATTCTGACTTGAGTAACATGAAATCTTAAGAGTAGTTTCGATTTGCATTTCTCTAATTGCTAGAGATGAGGAACATTTTTTCATAAATTTATTTATTGATTGTATATCTTCTGTGAACTGTCTGCTCAGTTCTTTAGCCCATTTATTGATTGGGTTATTTGTATTTTTGATGTTAAGTTTTTTGAGTTCTTTATATATCCTGGAGATTAGTGCTCTATTTGAGGTGTGTGTGTGTGTGTGGTAAAGACTGTTCCCTATTCTGTAGCTTCACTCTTTACATTATTGATTGTTTACTTTGCTGAAAAGAGGCTTTTTAGTTTAAATCCATCCCATTTATTGATTCTTAATTTTACTTCTTGTTCTTTAGGAGTCTTGTTAAGGAAGTTGGGCCCTAAGTTGACATGATGGATATTTGATCCTACTTTTTCTTCTGTTAGGTGCAGGGTGTCTCTCTGTCCTAGTGCTTAAGCCTTTGATCCACTTTGAACTGATTTTTGGGCAGGGTGAGAGATAAAAGATTAATTTCATTTTGTTCCATATGGATTTCCAGTTTTCCCAGCACCATTTATTGAATGGGCTATCTTTTCTTGAATGTGTATCTTTGGTACCTTTGTTTAGTATGAGATAACTGTATTTATGTGGGTTTGTCTCTGTGTCTTCTACTTTGTACCATTGGTCTACATGTCTTTTTTGATGCTAATACCATGCAGTTTTTACTATTGCTGTGTGGTATAGTTTAAGGTCTAGTAGTATGATGCCTCCTGCTTCACTCTTCTTACTAAGGATTGTCTGGGTTATTCTGGGTCTCTTAATTTTCCAAATGAATTTCATGATTACCTTTTCTATTTCTATGAAGAATGTCTTTGGGATTTTCATAGGAATTGCATTAAATCTGTATAAATTTGGTAGTATGGCCATCTTGACAGTATTAATTTTGACTATCCAAGAAAGTGGGAGGTCTTTCCATCTTCTAAGGTCTTCTTCAATTTCTTTCTGTAGTGTTCTTTAGTTTTCATTGTAGAAATCTTTAACCTCTTCTGTTAGATTGATTCCCAGTATTTTTTAATGCTATCATGAATGGGATAGTTTTCCTAATTTCTCTTGCAGTAGATTTGTCACTTATGAATAGAAATGTATTTAATCAATGGGTATTGATTTTATATCCTGCTACTTTGCTGTATTCATTTATGAGTTCTAAAAGTTTTCTGGTGGAATGTTTTGGATCTTCTAAATATCAAATCATGTCATTAGCAAGTAGGCAAAGTTTGAGCTCTTCTCTTCTTATTCATATCCCTTTAATTTCTTTCATCTGTTGAATTGCTTTAGCTAGACTTTCAAGGATGGTACTGAATAGAAGAGGTGAAAGAGGGCATCCCTGTCTTGTTCCAGTTTTTAGAGGGAAATCTTTCCATTTTTCTCCATTTACAATGATGTTGGCCATGGGATTAGCATAGATAGTTTTTTACAATGATGAGGTATGTTCCCACTATCCCTAGTTTTTCTAGTGCTTTGAACATGGAGGGTGCTATTTTTTATCAAATGCTTTTTCTGCATCTATTGAAATGATTTTATGATTCTTGTCTTTAAGTCAGTTGACATGATGTATTGCATTTATTGATTTCCATATGTTGAACCAACCTTTGCATCCTGGGGATGAACCCCACATCATCATGGTGCACTATCTTTTTAATATGTTTTTGTATACTATTAGTCAGAATTTTACTGAGAATTTCTGTGTATATGTTCATCAGAGATACTGGTCTGAACTTTCTTTTCCTTGATGTGTCTTTGTCTGGTTTTGGTATCAGGGTGATATTAGTCCCAGAATGAGTTTGGAAAGTTTCCATCCTTTCTATTTCATGGAATAATTTGAGGAATTTGGGTGTAAATTTTTCTTTGAAGGTCTTGTAGTACTCAGCTGAGAATCTGTCTGGTCCTAGGCTTTACTTGGTTGGTAGGCTTTTGAAGGCATCTTCTATTTCACTGCTCAAACTTTATCTGTTTAAATTGTGTATGTGCTCCTGATTCAGTTTGTGTGGATCATTTCTCTAGAAATTTATCAATGTCTTTGAATTTTTCTATTTTATTGGAGTATGTGTTTTCAGGATAATTTCTAATTTATCTTTTGTATTTCAATAGCATCTTATGATATTTCTTTTTTCATCATGAATTTCTTTTTGTTTTATTTCTTGATATTACTTTTTTTTGTATTGTAAACAAATGGGATACATGTTGTTTCTCTGTTTGTACATGGTGTAAAGGCATACCATTTGTGTAATCATAAATTTACATAGGGTAATGTTATTTGATTCATTCTTTTTTCCCTTCCCCCCATCCCCTCCCACCCCTCTTTTCCCTCTATACAGTCCTTCCTTCCTCCATTCTTTCCCCCCTCTCCCTAACCCTAACTCTAACCCTAACACTAAACCCTCTCACCCCCCATTATGTGTCATCATCCACTTATTAGCGATATCATTTGTCCTTTGGTTTTTTGAGATTGGCTTAACTCACTTAGCATGATATTCTCCAGTTTCATCCATTTGCCTGCAAATGCCATAATTTTATCATTCTTTATGGCTGAGTAATATTCCATTGTATATATATACCAAGGTTTCTTTATCCATTCATCAATTGAAGGACATCTAGGTTGGTTCCACAATCTTGCTATGGTGAACTGAGCAGCTATGAACATTGATGTGGCTGTATCTCTGTAATATGCTGATTTTAAGTACTTTGGGTATAGGCCAAGGAGTGGGATAGCTGGGTCAAATGGTGGTTCCATTCCAAGTTTTCTAAGGAATCTCCACACTGCTTTCCAGAGTGGCTGCACTAATTTGCAGCCCCACCAGCAATGGTATTGGTACCAAAATAGAAAGGTGGATCAATGGTACAGAATAGAGGACACGGACACAAACCCAAATAAATACAATTTTCTCATACTAGACAAAGGGGCCAAAAATATGCAATGGAGAAAAGATAGCCTTTTCAAGAAATGGTGCTGGGAGAATTGGAAATCCATATGCAACAGAATGAAACTAAACCCATATCTCTCACCATGCACAAAAATAAACTCAAAATGGATTAAGGATCTCGAAATCAGACCAGAGACCTTGCATCTTATAGAAGAAAAAGTAGGTCCAGAGTTTCAACATATTGGCTTAGGACCAGACTTCCTCAACAGGACTCCCATAGCACAAGAAATAAAAGCAAGAATTAATAACTGGGATAGATTCAAACTAAAAAGCTTTCTCTCAGCAAAGGAAACTATCAGCAATGCGAAGAAAGAGCCTACTAGAGTGGAAGGAAATCTTTGCCAATCATACTTCAGATAGAGCACTAATCTCCAGAATCTATAAAGAACTCAAAAAACTCTACACCAAGAATGCAAATAATCCAATCTACAAATGGGCTAAGGAAATGAATACACACTTCACAGAAGAAGATCTACAAGCAATCAACAAACATATGGAAAAATGTTCAACATCTCTAGAAATAAGAGAAATGCAAATCAAAACCACCCTAAGATTCCATCTCACCCCAATTAGAATGGCGATTATCAAGAATACAAGCAACAACAGGTTTTGGCGAGGATGTGGGAGAAAGGTACACTCATTCATCATGAATTTTAATAAATTGATTTTTCTCTCTCTTTGTTAGTGTGGCTAAGGATTTATCAATTTTTTAAAAATTTTTTCGAAGAACCAACTTTTTGTTTTGTCAAACTTTTCAATTGTTTCTTTTCTTTCAGTTTTATTTATTTCAGCACTGATTCTCATTATTTCCTATTTTCTGTTGCTTTTAGTGTTGATTTGTTCTTCTTTTACTAGTACTTTGAGGTGAAATCTTTTATTTTGATATTTTATTCTTTTAATGTATGAGCTCAATGTGATGAACTTTCCTCTTAGAGCTGCCTTCATAGTATCCCAGAGACTTTGATATGTTGTATTGGTGTTCTCATTTACCTCTAAGTAATTTTCTATATCATCCTTGGAAATTATATTATTTTTTTATAGATCAAAACCAATCCAGTACCATGGAAGACCTTGATAATTTAAGCCAATCATCTGAAACAGCCTCAAAGGATATTGAGTTGCCTTACCCTAATTACAAGAAAATTTTGTTGTTGATTGAACAACACAAAACATCATGTAAAGGTAGGTCCTTTGCATAAAAATTAGGCCTTTTATGTATATCATAGTAATAGATGCACACATTGCTGGACACTGCACTGTGGAGCAGTGATGTGTTATATCTGTTTCTGTCAGAAATATGCTTTACATTAAAATAGACAGAAAGCTATGTTAAGAGCTATGATAATTCCCACTGCACTTTTCTCTGTGACTGGCACCCCAACTACTTTTGTTGGCTGTGTTTCTCTCCTGTGCCTTGATCATTATCAGCTCAGGTTACTATTGTCTCTATCTGAAATTTGCAGTAACTTTAGACCTGTTTTTCCTGCTGTTTGACCTCCTGAAACCTTTCAAAAAACTGCTATCATAATTATACATATTTTACAATTCAGATCTGATCATGTTAACCCTTTCCTTGAAACCTAGTTCTCACTTATCTTTGTTGTAAGGTTAAAGATTTCAATCCTCTAGTTTTATCCTGCCTTTCTGTGTCCCAACCAGTGTCTTAGATGTTTGACCTTGCAGTACAACTTTTTGTTTTCAAAATCTTTTATCAGGCAGGTATTATTGAAATACGATGAAGTGCACATATATAATGTGTGTGATTTGGCAAGTTTTGACATATGTATTAAATATGTTTAAATACCATAATCAAGATGTTGACACTGAGTTGCTATCTCATTCCAGTTAGAATGTAAACAATAAAAAATATCAGCAAAATAAATGTTAGTGAGGATGTGGGGGAAAGGGTACACTCATACATTACTGGTGGGCTGCAAATTGGTTCAAGTACTCTGGAAATCAGTATGGAGATCCCTCATAAAACTTAGAATGGAGCCACTATTTGTCCCAGTTATCCCACACCTTGGTATATACACAAAGGAGTTAAAATCAACCTACTACAGTGGCACAGTCATATCAATCTTTATAACAAGTCAACTCACAATAGACAAGCTATGGAAACAACCTGGGTGTCCTTCAATGGATTAATGGATAAAGAAAATGTGGTAGATATACACAATGGAATATTACTCAGCCATAAAAATGAATGAAACTTTGGCATTTTCCAGTAAATGGATAGAACTGGAGAATACCATGCTAAGTGAAATAAGCCAATCCCTAAATACCAAAGGTTAAAAGTTCTCTCTGGTATGTGGATGCTAATTCAAAGAAAGGGAGGGTGGGGAGAGAAGGAACAGAAATCCATCAAGTTAGAAGAAGGGGAAAGAAGGGAAGGAATTGGGGAAGGGAACAGGAAGGACAGTAGAATGAATTAGATATAACTCTCCATGCCTTGTATTTAAATACAGGACCAGGGTAACTGCATCATGTACAACCACAAGAATAGGAACCTAAATAGAATAAGTTAGACTCTATGTTATATAATTTCCCAAAATACATTCTACTGTTACGTGGCACCCCAACTACTTTTGTTGGCTGTGTGTCATGCTTATCTTATTACACATTGTATACATGAATTGAAATGTCACAGTTACATTTTGTAATAACAAATTACAAAAGACAGTTAAGAAGCCCATTACTCACAAAATAGTTCTCATGCCCCTTTATATTCCCTGATTAAGGAACTGTCAAACTGTTTTCCAAAATATTTCCACCATTTTCTATGCCCATGGTATGAGAGGTGCTATTCTTTTCTATTTTCAATATCACATAGTATTGTCAATTTTTCATAATTATAACCATTCTAATGGGGCTGCTGTGCACACATGCACACATCAGTATGGTTTCTATATGTATTACACTAATGACAATTAATGTTGAGCATGTTTCCATGTGCTTATTATTAATTGGGAAAACTTTTTGATCATTTACCCTTTCAATTCTCTTTATTTGTTGTTTTTAGTTATATATGACAGTAGAATCCATCTTGGTATATTTATATAAGCATGGAATATAACTTATTCCACTTAGGGTTCCAGTCTTGTGGATGTACACAATTGAGATTGACTGTGGTGTAACAAATATGTAAGTAGGAAAGTTTTGTGAGATTCATTCCACTGACTCTTGTCACTTAAAAAAATTAGATTATTTTATTATTTGATGAGTATGGAGCATTCATTATATGTTCTGGATACCATTCCATTATCAGCTATTCATTTTGGAAGACTTTTTCACCACTTTGTGACTTGATATTTTCTCCTCTTAACAGTTTCTCTTTAAGAGCTTTAGTTTTAAATTTTGATGAAGTCTAATTATGTATTTGTTCAATTACAGATAGTGCCATTTATGTTATAGCATTTTAATTTCTTTTGTAAGCCATTTTATTTTTAGGAATGACATAGGAATGGGACGTATTGATGGGGTAAACTGTGACATTTCAATTTATGTATACAATGTGTAATAAGATAAGCATGATTCAGATATCTGTCACCTTGGTTATTTTTCATCTCTTATAAAATCGTGCAAAATCCTTTCTAGAGGATAGATATTATGAAACCAAACTAGGTGCCCTTCAACAGATGAATGGATAAAGAAAATGATATTTATGTGCGTGTGCATATATATATATATTGTTGATTTCTGATCTGATGACTTTGTAATCAGGGAACTTACAGTGCAAGGTTAAATCATTATGACAATCTCTAATTATAATTTATTGGATGATGTTACCATGTGTTCTATTTTGGTGAGAAGAAGGGTGGTGTTGAGCTCTTCTGTATTCTTCCTGGTTTTCTGCCTATTTTTTTTCTCACTTAAGAGGCTTGGGTCTCTTACATGATACCTGTACATTTGCTCATTACTGTTTGTAATTCTATCAGTTTTTTTCTTATGAATTTTGCATATGTATGGGGTACATAAACATTCAAGACTGTGTGTCTTCTTCATTAATTGAATCTTTTATCACTGTGAAATGACCATGTCTATTGCTGTTAGTGTTTTGTAATATGAAATCTAATTTGGCCTTTTAAATAGCCATTCCTGTTAAGCCATCTTCTCTCAAGTGTCAGTGTGGTTTATCTTTTTTCACATGTTTAATCAATTTGTGCCTATATTAAAAAGGTATTTCTTGTAGGAAATGGGAAGCATATGGTGTGGGAAGCATATTTCTTCTAGGAAGTGTAGTTGAATCAGACTATTTCATCCATACTGACAAACTGCCTTTTAATTGAAGTTGTTAGACCTTTTTGATTTAACATGATTGTTATTTACATTTGACCCTTGAGCAGTGTTGGTGTTAGGAGGGCCAACCACCTCCGCAGTCAAAAAATCTGAGTGTATATTTGAAACCTGCAAAAATCATAGTTACTAATGGAGTGCTGTTGATCAAAACTTTCTTCAAAATATAAACAATTAACATATTTTGTGGGTTAAAGGTGTTGTATGTGGGGAACCTTATGATGATACATAGTAATTCAGTTGATTTTGACAATATCATACATGCATGGAATTTGATTTACTCCATTTCAGTTCCTGTTTCCCATATTTCCCTCTCTTCCTTTTCCTTATTCCCCTTTCTCTACTCTGTCATCCTTTTGCTGCTTTGTTTGTTTTTGGTACCTGGGATTGAAATCAGGGGCACTCAACCACTGAGTCACATCCCCAGCCCTATTTTGTGTCTCATTGAGTTTTAGTACCTCACGTTTGCTGAGATTGACTTTGAAGTCTCAATTCTCCTGTTTCAGCCTCTTGATAGACTGGAAGTACAGGCATGTGCCTGCCAAGCTGGGCTGGTTTATTTATTTCTTGTTGGTGCTTTTTACATACTCATAAATGTGAAATACCCTGTGGTATATTTCTGTGTGCACATAGCATGATTTTGTTTAATTTATTCCACATTTCCTCCCCTTCTTCTCACTCCTCTCTCCCTCTCAACCTCCTTCTTTTAAACCACTGATCTTCCCCACATCTTTGTTATATTCAATTTCCCCCTCCCACCCTTATTTATATATATGAGAAAAAACACTTGACCCTTGATTTTCTGAGTCTGGTTTATTTCACTTAGCATGATATTCTTCAGTTCCATCCACATACTGTAAAATGACTTATTCCCATCCTTCTTTATGGTGGAGTAAAATTCTACTGTGTGCATATACCAAATTGTCTTTATCCGTTCATCTACTGACAGGCATCTGGGCTGGTTCCACAGTTTGGCTATAGTGAATTATGCTGTTATAAACATTGATATGACTATACTGCTATGGTATGCTGAGTTTAGTTCATTTAGATAAATATCAAAAAGTGGAATAACTGGGTCATGTGGTGGTTCCATCCCTATTTGTTTGAGGAATCTCCACACTGACTACCTGAGTGGTTATGCTAATTTGTTATCCCACCAACCATTTATGAGGGCACTTTTTCCTTCACATTGTCAGCATTTATTTGTATTTGTATTGATGATTTCTATTCTGAATGTTGAGATGAAATCTTAGTGTAGTTTTGATTTTTTTGTATATTTTGTTGCTATTTGTGTTTCTTCTTTCAAGAAGTTTCTGTTTAGTTCTTTTATTCCACTCTATTAATATTTTTAGTGTGAATTTTTTTACGCTCTTTGTATATTCTGAATATTAATCTTCTTTCAGAGGGGTAGCTGGCAAAATTTTTCTCCCATTATTTGGGATCTCTTTTTATGCTCTTAATAATTTCTTTGCTGTGCAGAAAAAAGATTTTAATTTGATGGCATCCCACTTATTGATTTGTGGTTTTATTTCTTGATATTTAAAGGTCTTGTTAAAGAAGTTGATGCCTACACCAATATGTTGAGTGTTGAACCTGTTTTCTTCTAGTGGTTGTTAAACTTCTGGTCTACTACCTAAGTGTTTGATCCTCTTTCATTTGTGCTCTGAGCAGGGAGAGAGAGGGATCTAGTTTCATGCTTCTACATATATATATTCAGTTTTTGTAGTCCTGTTTGTTTAAAGGGCTATCGTTCCTCCAACATATACTGTTTACCTTTGTCAAGTCTCAGTGACTCTGTATGGATTTGTCTTTGTGTATCCTATTCTGTTCCATTGGTCTTCATTTCTATTTTGATGCCAACAAAAGTGCAGTTTTTGATACTGTAACTCTGTAGTACAGCTTAAGATCAGATATTGTGATGCCTCCTGCATCACCTTTCTTACTCAAAATTGCTTTACATATTCTGGGTCTCTTATTCTTCCAAAAGAATTAAAGGACCATTTATTCTAATTCTATGAAGAATAGGGATTTCATTGAATGTGTATACTGCTTTTGGTAGTATGGCCAATTTGACAATATTAATTTGTCTTTTCCAAGAAGATAGGAGGTATTTCCATATTCTCAGGTCTTCTGTAATTTCTTTCTTCAGTGTTCTATGATTTTCATTTTTTAAATATTTCACATGCTTGGTTAGATTAATTTATACGAGTTTTTTCTTTTCTCTTTTTTTGGTGATTTTTTGAAATTGAATGGTTTTCTTGATTTCTTTATCAGAAGAATCACAGTAGGATTGTAGGAATGCTATTGATTTAGGAATATTGATCTTATATCCTGATACTGTGCTGAATTAATTTATGAGCTCTAGAAGTCTTCTTTTGTACTTTATTTTTTGGGGAGTCTTTTAGTTATAGGATCATGTCATCATCAAACAGAGATAAAGGACTTCTTCCTTTCTTATTTGTATCCCTTTAATTTCCTTACCTTGTCTGATTTCTCTGACTAGAGTTTCAAATTTCTATTGAATAGCAGTGGTAAGAATGAACATTCTTGCTTTTGTCCTGATTTTAGAAGAAATGCTTTCATTGGTTTTCTCCATTTCAGTATAATCTTGGGTTTGAATTTGTCATATTTCTCCTTTATAATGTTGAGGTAAGTTAATATTATTTCCAGTTTCTTCAGAATTTTTAACATGAATGGGTATAATATTTTATCAAAGGCTTTTTATGCATTAATTGAGATGATCACATGATTCTTGTCCCTTAATTTTATTCACATAGTGAATTACATTTATTAATTTGCATATGTTGAATGAACTTTACTTCTCTGGAATAAAACCTACTTGATCATGGTGTACTGTCTCCTTAGTGTGTTTTGAATGTGGTTTAATATTTTATTGAGAATTTTGCACCGATGTTAATCAGGGAAAATTGGTCTATTGTTATCTTTATGTCCTTATTTGGTGATGGTATGAGAGTAATCCTGACTTCATGAGTGAATTGTGATGTATTCCATTCCTTTGTGTTTTGTAGAGTTATACTACACCTTGGTTTATAACCAAAGAACATAAAATTAGCATGCCACAGTGACAGCCAAATCAATGTTTATAGCAACTCAATTCACAATAGCTAAACTATTTAACCAACCTAGATGCCCTTTAAGATATGAATGGATAAAAAAAATACACACAATGGAATATTACTAAGCCTTAAAGAAGAATGAAATCATGGCATTTGAAGGTAAATGGATGGACTAGAGAAAATCATGCTAAGTGAAATAAGCTAATACCAAAAAACCAAAGACTGTTTTCTGTGATAAGTGGATGCTGATCCATAGTGAGGTGGTGGGGGTGAGGGAAAAAAGAAGGAACTCTGGATTATGCAGAAGAAAGTGAGGGGAGGGGTGGAGTGGTGGAGACAAAAAGGACCATAGAAGGAGGCAGATATTATTACCCTATATACTTGTGTGATAATACTACTGGTGTGACTCAGCACCATGCACAGCCAGAGGAATGAGAAGTTATTCCCCATTTTGGTATAATATGTCAAAATACATTCTTTATGTATAATCAGTTAGAACAAATAAAAATAAATAAATGAAACATAAACAAAGATTTTCTACATCCTATTGATTCAATTTGGGCAGGTCATAGGTGTCTAGAAATTTGCTAATATCTTCTAAATTTTCTACTTCATTAGATATAAATTTTCAAAATAATTTCTAATGATCCTTTGGATTTAAGAATTGTTGGTATTGACATCTCCTTTTTCATATCTAATTTTATTTTTTCAACCCTCTCTCTTTCTTTTGACTAGTTTGGCTAAGGGATTATCAATCTTATTTATCTTTTCAATGAACCAGTTCTTCATTGCATTGATCCTGTGTATTTTTTCTCAATTTTATTAATTTTAGCTTTACTCTTAATAAGTTCCTGTCTCCTACTGATTTTGGAATTATTTTGTTCTTCCTTTCCTAGCCCTTGTGGTGAAGCATAAGCTTATTCATTTGGAATTTCTCTATATGTTTTAATGTAGGCACTCAATGCAATATATTTTTCTCTTAGAACTGACTTTATGCTGTTCTAGATATTTTGATATGGTACATCTCTGTTTTAAGAGATATTTTATCTCTCTCCTGATTTCTTCTTTGATTCATTCATCATTTAAAAAAACATTGTTCAGGGGCTGGGGCTGTAACTCAGTGGCAGAGTGCTTGCCTAGCATGTGTGGGGCAATGGGTTTGATCCTTAGCACTGCCTAAAAAATACAATAAATGCATGATATCCATCTACAACTACAGATTTTTTTTCTTTAAAGAGCATTGTTCAATCTCCATGTGTTTGTCATTTCTATGGTTTTTCTTGCTGTTGGTTTTGAATTTATACTCTTATGGTCTGTTTTAGTCAACTTTTTCACTGTGATGACTAAAGGATCCACCCAGAACATTTGTAGAGGAAGAAAGTTTTATTTAGGGCTCACAGTTTGAGAGGTCTCAGTCCATACAAGGCAAAACATCATGGAGGAAGAGTGTGGTGGAGAGAAGCAGCTCATATGCTGATCAGAAGGAGAGAGAGAGGTCTCCACATTCCAGATACAAATATAAGCCCCATAGCCATACCTGCAATGAACCACTTCCTCCAGCCACACCCTACCTGACTCCAGTTACAACTCTGTCAATCCAATCAGGGATTAATTCACTGATTAGGTTAAGAACCCAATTATTTCTTCTCAAAATCTTCTTGCATTGTCTCACACATGAGCTTTTGTGGGATACCTCACATCCAAACCAGAACATAAACTAATGACATGTATGGGATTGTGTCAATTTTTGGAATTTGCTAAGATATTGTGGTCTAGAATATGGTCTATTTTCAAAAAGGTTTTATATGCTGTTAAGAAGAAAATAAATTTAGATGATTTGGAGTGAAATATTCTGTAGATGTCTATTAGGTTCATTTGACTTAATTATTTAAACCAGAAATCTCTTTATAAATTTTATGTTTGGATGACATGTCTATTGGTTAGAGTGGTGTGTTAAAGTCACCCAGTATTATTATATTGGTGTCTGAGATTTAATGTGAAGATTTTATTTTTTGTTGTTATTGTTTTGTCTTTTTTGTTGTTTGTTTGTTTTCCAATATAATTAAGTTCATTGACATTTGGGACATTCATATTTAATGTTTTTATGTCTTCTTGTAGGATTGTTTCTTTACATAGTCTTTTCTCATGCTTTGTCTTTTCTCATTAATTTTTTCTGGAAATCTGCCTTTTCAGTTGTAAGCATAGCTATCCCTGCTTCTTTTCAGACTTCCTTTGCATGTGATACTTTTTAATCTTTAACTTTTACTCAGTGATTGTCTGACTATAATATGAGTCTCTTAGCAACAGCATATAATTTAATTTTTAAAAATCTATTCTGCTGATCTGTGACTTTTAATTCGGGAGTTACAACACTATATGTTCAGAAGGATTTTGGATAGATACTTATTACTTATGTCATTTTGGTTAGTTTCCTGTATTTCAATCTGTTTTGATTTTCATTTAGTTAGTTGCTCTTCTAGTGAGCTTCATCTATTTAGGGAATTGGGTTTTTGTGGGGGGATTTCTCCTTATGCAATATATCTTTAAGTATTCTTTGTAGTGATGGCTTAGTGGTCAGGAATCCTTTCAGTTTTTCCTTATCATTAAGTGTTTATTTTGCATCATTTCTGAAAGTTATCTTTTCTGGATATAGCAAACTTGGTTGGCAAGTGTTATCTTTTATAGGTTTGAATATCTTCTTCTAGGCTCTTCCTGATTCTGGGGTCTAAGTTGAGAAGTCAGAATTGAGCCTCTAAATGTGACCTGATGTTTTTTTCTTTTGTGATTTTTAATACTGGTTCCTTATTTTCTACTTTTTGCATTTTAACTAAAATGTGTCTTGAAGAGAAACTTTTTTGGTCTTGTCTATTGGAGACCCTATATGTAACCTATATGCATATTTGTCTATCTCATTTCTAAGGTGGGGAAATATTTATGCTATCTCACTTAAGAGGTTCTGAATACTTTTCACCTGTATTTCCATATTCTCTTCTATCACAATGACTCTCAAGTTTAGTCTCTTGATGTTGGCCCAGTGTTCTTCTGTAATCTGATCATGATATTTTATTTTTTCTTTATTGTATATTGAGTATTCAAGTTCATATACCCTGTCTTCAGAATATGAAATTCTCGTTGAGATTTGATGTTCTCTAATGTATGCAATTAATTTTTTTCTTAATTATTTTTAGGTATACATGACAGGAAGGTGTCTTTTAACAGATTAAACATAAATAGGGGTGCAACCCATTACCATTTTGATCCCATTCTTGTGGCTGAACATGATGTTTAGTTACACTAGTCATGTATTCATGTACGAGCATATGAAAGTTATGTTTGATTCATTCTACTATCTTTCCTATTCCCACCCCCTACCTTCCCTTCATCACCTTTGTCTAACCCAACATGCTTCTGTGCTTCCCCTCCCAATCCTCCCTTGTTATGGGTTTTCATCCACATATCAGAGAACATTCAATCTTCAGTTTTGGGGGACCAGCTTATTTCACTTAGCATGATATTCTCCAGTTCCATTCATTTGCTGGCAAATGCCATAACTTCATTTTCTATATATCTGAGTAATATTCCATTGTGTGTATATACTACATTTTCTTTATCATCTATGAAGGAAGGGTACCTTGGTTGACTCCATAACTTGACTATTGTGAATATGCGATCTATTTTTGGGTGATATTTTACAGTGAATTTTAAATTTTATTCATTCTTTCTTTCCCAGGAGTTATTATTAGTGATTCTTCAATATCTCTATTTCTTATTAGTCCTTCACATTTTGTATTTGCTTTTTTAATTTCTTATAATTTCTTCAAGTTCAGTGAACATTTTAATAATCATATTTTTAGCCTTTCTGTGTTCTTCGCTGTGGGTTCCTTTGGTGGGGAATTTTGAATTTGGAGGTGGGTGGAGACTAGTTTTCCTGTTTTCTCATGTTTTCAAACACATCAGTTCTGTTGGATTCATTTTACTCATTTATATATGTGTCCTTTTTTTCTATCCTCAGAACTTCTGTTTTTGCTGTGTGAGTAGATATCCAGGAGAGGACCTGAGGATTCCCTCTAATTGTTCCTACTTGTGGCATTGTTTTTGGTTTCAGGTTTTTATTTCCCTTATTCTATATGTTGAAGTATTTTTGAGGCTCAAGTGAGGCTAGTTCATGTGTAGAATGAGTTTCACTCTTATTTGGCTGAGTTGTTTCTCATAAGCTGGATCTTTCTGCTATGAGCTTCAATTATCCCACTTACTTCACAACTCCTCTTAGAAAAAGAGGGAATGAAGGACCAGCAATACTGTTAACAACTGATGTATGCCTTAAAAGAAATGCCTGGTGTCTACTTTGACATCTGTAACACTAATTACTATCTGTAGAAGAATGGTGGGGTCAGCATTTAACATCAGTGCCTACAACAAACCACCATGAACTAGGTCTGACATTAATCATAAGGTGTCAACTATGTTGTACACTGTATTAATAATCATGGCAACATAAATGGGGTCAGAACTACAAGAACCAATTCTATTTGTGTAATTCCTTAAGTGTAGAGAAAAGGTTGAAAAGCAAGAGAAAGCTTGAAATATTTAAAAAGTGAACAGAGGAAAAAGCAAGAGATAAGTAGTGCATGATGATGATTCGAATGGAGGAGTAAAAGATAACTAAATGCAATGAAATAAAGGAAGAGAGGATGAGGGAATAAAATTCAGTTATTAGTAGAGGATAGACAGGGATAGTGAAGAAAGAATAAGAACAAGAAAAAAAAGAAGGTATAAAAAAACAAGCAAAAGATCAAGACAAACCAAATCCATATAAATTTTTTATCCTACCAAAGTTAGGCCAAGGCTAAATAATATATATATGTCTATATTTGAGCATATCCATGCAGTGAGAGCACACATACACACCAAAGTCAAATAGGATGGAAATTGTTTTTAAAAAATTCAAATAAATAAATTAAATAGAATAAAATTTTAAAAATTTTAAAGGGAAAAATATTGCAAACTTGAAAAAAATTTAATGCAAAAACAAAATGACTCATTTCTTCTGAGGTGATCAAAACCACAGGCAAGGATTGGAGTTAATTGGTAAAGCTGAGGTGCCATTCTGTGTGTTTACTGGAGGGGGGGTTCTCTGTAATCCTTGGGCTGGGGGTCTTCATGTTCCACAGTTTTGTTTTTCTCCTCCTCATTGTGACCAGGAATCAAAACTGGTGATAGTAACTCTCAGCTCCCTATGTCCCACTCTAGGATGGGATAGATGGGAAAGTATTGACAACTGGTGTGTTCCTATAGTGGGGTTGGTGCAGAGTTCAAAAATGGAAGTTCTAGTAGCTGGAGTTTGGACTTGACTGAGCATTGCAAATCTGTTGGTAAGTATTTGAGATTTGGTCTTCACAATGTTTCTGAAGAGATGTTGATCTCTGCTAATATTTTCACTTTTAGGGTGTGTGGTCTAAACCTCAAAAACTTTCACATATTCAATCTTCATGGTTGTGAATTATCCAGAATCAGTCTTGGAGTACACACACATGCTTGTCTGATGCAATACTGTCATTTTAGTAATGTTCATATGGGATGCTAGCATCAAAGTGAGCTCTCATCAGTATCCCCAACTGAATCATCCTATGCTCCATCCTTTCTGCCCTGTTAAATCATGCTGGTCCAGATATATGTTGGACCCCACAATAGACAACTGTTGGGTCAGGCTGGCAACTTCCTTATATGTTCCCAGTCTCTGGACTCTACACTCTTTCAGGTCACTCAAAAATACTTTCTGCCAGTGCAACATTGACTCTGGTTGAACACTCGACCCTGGGTTGATTTTGTTTTTCACTCAAAAACTTCCTCAGCTGTCTCTGAGTTAGTGAAGGTCAGCTTCACCCTAAAATCTCCAATCACCTATAATTATTTTGCAACCATTTTTGAGATTTTAGTATTCATGTTTTACCAAATTAATAAAATGAAATATTAACAGTTTCATGTGAGTTCCACATTAAATACCCCATGGTCTGGAATGCTTTAAAACTTATTAGACTATAATGACATAGGCTTTTAAGTTTGCTAGAACTGAGATATTAGTCATGTAATTCTTTATAGTGGTAGTAGACAATCCTGTTTCTGATATGATAAGTAATCCATTCAGATTTGATTTAGAGTCATTTGTACCTGTATGATATTTCATTAAAAAATGTTCATCCTTTTTGGTTCTTAAATGTGTGGCTAATAATCTAATATTATATGCAGTTAATTATTTTAATTCTTTAAAAACATTGTAATCACATTGTTATGGAACCAGCTTGGATGATGGCACACAACTGAGGGGATAAAGGAAATGTCATATATATACACAGTGCATTTTTACTGAGCCATGAGGAATGAAATTATTGCACTTGTTGGTAAATGGGTGAATCTGGAGAATATCATGCTAAGTGAAATTGGCCAGACTCAGGAAGTCAGGTGTTGAGGTTTCTCCCATATGTAGAGGCTAGAACAAATAAGGGGGGAGCAATTAAAAGAAAGAAATTAAAGGCATACAGATAGGCATAGAAATAGGTAAAGAACTCAAACTATCACTATTTGCTGATGATGTGATTACATATTTAGAAGATCCAAAAATTTCAACTAAAACTTTCTACAATAAGTGAATTCAGCAAAGTAGCAGGATATAAACTCAATACCCATAAATCAAATGCATTCTTATACATTAGTGATGAATCTACTGAAAAAGAAATTAAGAAATCTACCCCATTCACAGTAGCCTCAAAAACAAATAAAATGATTGGGAGTCAATCTAACAAAAGAGGTAAAAGACCTCTACAATGAAAACTAGAGAGCACTACAGAAAGAAATCAAAGACCACCATAGAAGATGGAAGACCCCATCTGCTCCTGGAGGGGCAGAATTAATTTTGTAAAATGGCCATATCACCAAAAGCATTATGCAAATTTAATGCAAATTCCTATTTAAAATACCCGTGACATTCTTCATAGAACTAGGAAAAGCAATCATGAATTTTATCTGGAAAAATAAGCAAAGCAATCCCTAGCAAAAAAAGCAAAGCAGGAGGCATCACAATACCAGACTTCAAACTATGCTATAGAGCTATAGTAACAAAAACAGCATGGTATTGGCACCAAAACGTATGCATAGACCAGTGAAAAAGAATAGAAGACACAGAGACAAACCTAGGTAAATAGTTATCTAATATTAGACAATGGTACCAAAAACATTCACTGGAGAAAAGATAGCTTATTCAACAAATGGTGCTGGGAAAAAATGGAAACACAATGTAACAAAATGAAGTTAAACCTCTATCTCTCACCTCACAAGAAACTCAGCTCAATGTGGATCAAAGACTTAGGCACTGGAACAGACACCCTGTGAGTACTAGAAGAAAAAGTAAGCCCAAATCTTGACCATGTTTGCCTAGGAAAGACCACTAAAGCACAACAAGTTAAATCAAGAAGCAATAAATGAGATGGACTAAAAGTAAAATCTTCTTCTCTGAAAAAAAAATCAATAATGTAAAGAGAGGGTCTACAGATTGGGAGAAAATCTTTAACACATGCACTTCAGATAAAGCATTATTCTATAGGATATATAAAAAACTCAAAATTCTTAACTTCAAAAAACAAATAACCTAATCAATAAATGGGATAAGGAACTGAACAGACACACAGAACAAAAAATACAATTGATCAACAAACACATGAAAAAATGTTCAACATCTTTAGCAATGAGAGAAATGTGAATCAAAACTACCCTAAGGTTCCATCTCACCCCAGTTAGAATGGTGATTATCAAGAATACAAGCAACAATAGGTGTTGGAGAGGATGTGGGGAAAAGGTACACTCATACATGGTCAGTGGGGATGCAAATTAGTGCAGCCACTCTAGAAAGCAGTGTACAGATTCCTTAGAAAACTTGGAATGGAACCACCGTTTGACTCAGCTATCCCACTTCTTGGCCTATACCCAAAGGCCTTAAAATTCACATACTACAGTGATGCAGTCACATCAGTGTTCATGAATGCTCAATTCACAATAGCCAGATTGTGGAACCAACCTTGATGCCCTTCAATTGATGAATGGATAAAGAAACTGTGATATATATATATATATATATATATCATGGAATATTACTCAGCTATATATATATATATATATATATATATATATATAAATCACAGTTTCTTTATCCATATATATATATATATATATATATATATATATATATATACACCATGGAATATTACTCAGCCATAAAGAAGAATGAAATTATGGCATTTTCAGAAAAATTTATGAAATTGGAGAATATCATGCTAAGTGAGATAAGCCAATCTCAAAAAACCAAAGGACGAATGATCTCACTGATAAGCAGATAATGACACATAATGGGGGTGGGAGGGAGGCAATAGTGGAGGAAGGAGGAACTGTATAGAGGGAAAAGAGGGGTGGGAGGGGTGGGAGGGGTGGGGGCAAGGAAAAAACAACAGAATGAATCAAACACCATTACCCTATGTAAATGTATGATTACACAAATGATATGCCTTTACTTCATGTACAAACAGAAACAAGATGTATCCCATTGTTTACAATAAAAATAAATTAAAAAAAGAATACAAGCAATAATAAGTGCTAGAATGTGGGGGAAAAGGTATACTCATACATTGCTGGTGGGACTGCAAATTGGTGCAGTCTGGAAAAGCAGTATGGAGAGTCCTCCGAAAACTTGGAATGGATCCACCAATTGACCCAGTTATTCTACTCCTTGGTTTATGCTCAAAGGACTTAAAATAAGTATACTACAGTGATGCAGCCACATCAATATTTATAGCAGCTCAACTCACAATCGCCAAACTATGGAACTAACATCAGCATCTTTCAACAGATGAACGGAGAAAGAAATTGTTGTATATATACACAGTGGAATATTATTCAGTCATAAAGAAATGAAATTATGGCATTTGTTGGTAAATGGATGTAGTTGGAGAATATCATGCTAAGCAAAATAAGCCAATTCCCAAAAAAACCTAAATGCCAAATGATTTCTCTGATATGCTGAGGCTAATTCATAACAAGCACTAGAGGAGAATAGAGTTACTTTAGATTAGGTTGAGGGGAGTAAAGAGAGAGGCAGGGGTATTGGGGTAGAAAGGATAGTAGAGTGAAACAGGCATTATTTATCTCATGTACATATATGACTGCGTGATCATTGTGATTCTACAACATGTAGAATCAGAAAAATGAGAAATTATACTCCATTTATGATTTATCAAAATACATAGATGCATTCTACTGTCATGTAAAATTAATTAGAACAAATTAAAAAGAACTTAAAGTTGGTGGAAGGGGGATCCCATGAAAATAGAAGGGAAATCAGTGGAGCAGAAGGAGAAATTGAAGAAGAGAGGGGACTGATGGAATGTAACTGACCAATGTATGCTATATATGAGTGTACTACAGTAGATTTTACCTTTATATATATTTCAAAAGCAATAATTTCAAATAACTATAAATAAATAGAAGATGATTAGAATAGAGGAATGGGAAAAGGCAAGAGAGAAGGGGAAGAAAGAGAAAGTACTGGGGACTGAAATGGAGCCAATTTTATTTCATGTATATATGGTTATGTAAAAACAAAATCCCCATATTATGTAGAACTATAGTGCATTGCTAAAAACATTAAAAATTTCTTGTAGGCTTGTGATAATTTCTCTTTCTCCTTATCAATATTGTAGTTTCACTTGCCATCTTTATCCCCTTAATAAGATTGAGAAGCTACGTATGGTGTGCATGCCTGAAATCCCAGCCATTCCCCAGGCTGAGGCAGGAGGATTCCAGAGTTCTTTATAATAGAACCTGGAACATTAATTTTAAGACTATTTCCAAAAAATTGAATTAACAAAGGAGAAATATTTAAGGCCTTGGACATTCTTTCTCATCAGGAAGAAAACATGTCAGTACTTAAAATGAAAACTTAAAGAAAGGTGATTGCACTATAATAGTTGTAATACATTAAAATATTGGTATGGTCACAGCACTGATGTGGCAAAATAATGTTGGTTTAAACCTTCAGGTTCATATTTGGAAATAAAAATTGGAAAATAAAAGTAAGTCTTCCATAATGTGACAATTAGTTCCATAAATTTAGTGTACTATTTAATCAGCGGGCATGTAGGCAGTTTTGAGTCTGTAAAACTCAAATGCATATGCACTTGCACTTCAAATTTAGTTGTAAACACCAAGAATATTTTAAATATTTTTTTAATTTAGTATGTGCTCCTTTTATTCAACTTCATGACATTGTGTATTACACACAAACACACACATACACATTCTCATTGCCAAAAATGAAATCTAAATCCACTATTGGGGAAAAATATAACAAAACATTTTAGGATCCCTAAGCTTAGGAAATAACCCCAAAAATTTATAAATGGAATAACATTCAATTAAAGCACTTCTGTACCTCAAAGGAAATAGAAACATGAAGACAGAGACTATAAAATGGGAGAAGATCTTTCCTAGCTACTCTTCTGACAGAGCTTTAATGTCAAAAGAGATGCAATACTCAGAGATTTCCTCTCCAGTTAGAATGGAAACCATCAAGAGCAAACAGAGTAAATGCTGCTGAGGATGTGGGGAAAAATGTATCTCACAAATTTTTGGTGGGACTACAAAATAGTGCAGCCATTCTGAAAAGCAATATGGACAATTTTCAAATAACTCGAAAGGAACAACCATATGTTCCAGCTAATCCACTTCTGGGCATATGTCCAAAACTTGTAAAATGAGCAAACCAATAGGGATACAAGTAATAAATACCTTCACCAGCAAAACCCACAGTAGCCAAGACATATTGAAAGGGTAAAAAATGCACTATATATACATGAAGATGTATTCGTGTGTATTAAAGACCTTATGCCATTTCAAACATAGATGGTAAAATAGGATATTGTGCTAAGTGAAAAATGGCACATGAGAAAATCAGTTTTGAAAAACTTACTCTCCCAGGATGAAATTAAAGCAAGCAAAAGTATGCAATGTCAGCTGGGGAAAGGCTATCATAGAGTTAAATGGAACATTAAGAGTACATTTTGATGGGGATGGAAGACAAATGGGGAAAGGGAGAGAATGTGGAATGAATCTGACAAATCTAATTGTCAAGTATGAGAATATCATATTGAACCTTTATGCACATCTATGAAGCACCTATTAAAACTTAATAAATAAAGGAGTTGAAGTAAGACCAGCAGAGAAGATAAAGCTGAGATTGAAGGGAAAGGGATGGTGGGAACCAGGGTCTGAAATCTTGTAAATAACATTCAAACATGACGGCATCAATATGCATCCACTACCCTGTAAAAATCAACAGTTTACTCCTACCCAATCCTCTGCATCTCAGTCCTCCACATACATCTCCCTTGGGGATATATTTATTTGCTATTGTGAACTAGTAGGGGCCTTGTGTTTTTTTCTAGGATCATTGTCATCATTAAAGAACTATGGGAGGTGAGGTATCAAAAAGGGGGTGGGGAAAAGTATTAGAAGACACCTTATATTTTCAGTCTGGGACAATGGAGTCATTTCAGGCAAACATTTTACCCTAAGGCATCTAACATGCAGGCTGGAGAACACAGGTTCCACTTCACTGTCAGAATTATCCATGTCATGCAAGGCTCGATTTTCCCCTTGCTTCCAGGGGTAATATCTTCCTTGTATAATAATAAAACCAAGTAAAATACACATGAAACACTTTGTAATTTAGAATCAATAAACAGCACAGGGAGGGACCATCTTTAAACACATTACCATTGCTCCAGGATTCAAAGAAATTTTCATAACCTTCTCCTTTTCCTCCACGGATATTCTAGGATGAAGAAAAACATGATAATTGCAATGAGCAAGCATTCAATACTATTTAAACTCAGCAGCACACAGATCATTTTCTGAATTGAACCACATATTAGAACACAAGGCAACACTTTGTACCAATGAAAAAATCAGAAGGAATATCAGTGCCTTCTGTCCAATGATAATGGAAAGAGATTAGAACTCAACAATGTACTAAAAAGTAGAAGCTACACTAACCTCTTGAGCCTAAACAGTACACTAGTGAATGACCACTGGAAAGCAGAGGAAATCATGGATGAAATTTAAATATATTGAGAGACCAAAGAGTTTATCAAAACAAAATATCCTTATCACTGATAGGCTCTGCAGGTGGTTTCCAGAAGAAAGGTCATACCACTGATCTCATTCATTAAAACAACAAAAAGTCTCCAAATAAATAACCTAACATTGTACATCAAGGCCCTGGAACATGGAGAAAAAAATCAAAACTACAAGCATAACAGGACCTGATAAAATGAATGTCACAATCAAAAGCAATGTAATGAAAACAAAAGATTCAAATGTTTCATTGAGACACAGAATTAGGTTCCTTGAAAAAAATAACAATCCAGTTGACAAACCCTTGGCCTTCATAAACAGGGAAAGAAGGGAAAAGACTCCCTTGTCTACAATATGGGACTTAAAGGGAAATGTCACCATGGACGAGATCAAAAATCCCGAATAACTGGAAACTGTTTGGAAAACTTCTAATTCAATCAAAAGAAAATCAGAACGATATTGGCACATTTATAGAGAAAGATTTCCTACTCAAATTGAGCAGGGAAGACAGAAAATTTACAAGAGATCAAGTTCAAAGAATCAAGTTCAAGATACTAGAAATGTCTTCCAACCAAGAAAAGTCCAGGACCCAATGGAATCTCAGCTGAGTTCAACCACACCTTCAATGAAGAGGTAATAGGAATCCTTTCCAAGGTATTCTATGGAAAAGAAAAAGGATGGGATCCTTCCAATCTCATTTTATGAAGCTGGCATCACCCTGATTCCAAAAGGAGAAGACCCATCAATGAAAGAAAACTTTAGATCATACCCCTGATGAACACATCATTTCAATAATAAAATTTTATAAAATAAAAAAAGCAAAAGTTCTTAATAAAATACTGGTGCATCACACACAAAAACTCATTAAAGTGATAGGGTATAATGAAAAAGTGTGTTCCTTTTCCAGGGATGAATGGTTGGTTCCATTGATGGGATTCACCATATCTATACTCATAAAAAATAAAAGACGCACATGATTATCTCAGTAGAAGCAGGGAAAGCATTTGACAAAATAAAGGTTCAAAACACAAGAAAAAGAAGGGGGAGTAAAGACATGCCTCAACATTTTAAAAGCTATGCTCTCTAAGCCTACTTCAATCTAAAAGAAGAAAACTGAAAGCATTCCTTCAAAAGTTGCAAGAAAACAGGGATGCCCTCTTTTACCACTTCGTACAACATGGGGCTCATTGCTCCAGCCAGAACTATTAGGAAAATATTAGAAAGGAAAGGGGTTCATACACATAAAATAAGAGATAAGCCTAGCTATCTTTGCCAATATCTTGATTCTCTATTTAGAAGACCCCAAAAATGCACCTGAAAAATTCTAGAACTTGTGACCCAGTACAGCAAACTATCTGTGTGTATTCTTCCAAACTTATTTTATAATGCAGGGGTCTCCCTGCTTCCAAATGAGAAGAAATTCCATGAAAGAACTAAATCATCAAGTTATTAATCCTGATGAACATAAATGCAAAATTTTTTAGCAAAATACTTTTAAATCACATTAAATTCATAGCACAACATGATCAAGTGTGTTTCATTCTGAGGATGATTGGGTCAAGAGATATGAATCATCCCATCTAAACATAAAGACAACAATCACATGATTACCTCAATTTTCACAGGAATGGCATTTAACAAAATAAAGGTTCAAACTCCCAAAACATGAGGTAGAGAGAAAAGATAACTCACCCTTTTAAACTTCAAAACATGGCCAACACTATTTTAAATGGAGAATAATTGAAAGCGTTCCTTCTAAAAACTGGAGTAAGACAGAGAAGCCCTCTTTCACACTTATGCCAACATAGTCCTTGTTTCTCTAGTCAGAGTTCTTAGGCAAAGGAGAGAAAGAATATGGATATAGAAACAGGATACATACAGAAAAAGAAGTGCTTATTCTAGCACTGTTTGATGACAACATGATTCTCTCTTTAGAAGCCCTAAGAAAACATTCTGGATCTCAGGAACAAATGCAGCAAACTAGCAAGATACAAAATTATCACCTGTAAATCATTTGCATAGGAGTGATTTAAAACAATTCGTGGCCACTAAGGCAGCAGGCCTGAATGTAATCAAAGCAATCCTACATATAAAGAAAGTAAGAATCAGACATAGAGCATGTGAATTAATAAATCTCACTACAGTACATAAGCAATTATGAATTATGATTGAATTCAATTGTAAAAAAGAATAAAATGAAATGAAGAAATGCATACCTCTATTATTTATACTGGATGAAAATGAAGTTCCTTTTTCATAAAAGACATTAATTGAAACATGAAGTGAAAAAAGTCAAGACCTAGCTATATGTTGTATGCAGGAAACAAACATCACATTCAAAAGGTCTCACAGAATGAAAGGATGGAAAATGGTATTTCCATTTCATACAAATAGAAGCCAAGTGCAAGCAGCAGTAGCTCCTCTCATATTTGCGAAAACACCAAAAGCCAGAAATTACAAGGAAAATCACTACCTATGAAATGTAAAAGGAATAATCCAACAAGAAGTTTTAATGACTCTAAATATTTATGCCATGAATATCAGTGGCCCCAATTTCATAAAACAAAAATTGCTCAAAGTAAAGGGACAGATGGGCCTCTGTGAAATCAGTGTTGGTCACTTCAATATACCACTCTCAACCATACCTATGTCATTCAGACAAAAAATCAACAGTTCCTACTAAGTTCACATGTACCTTTCATCAAATGAAATTTACCTGTCTATGGAATATTTCCACAGACAAGAGTAGAATTCTTTCCATAGAATTTTCTCTAAAACAGACTCTATATTAGGCCACAAAGGTTATTCTTAGAAAATACAAAATGCAATCAAATTAATTTCTTGCATATTATCTGATCATAATAAAATAATATTTCAACAGCATACCATGAAATAAGAGAGAGACAGTACAGTCACTTGCAGAATGAGCAATACATTTTCACATTATCAATGGGTCATTAAAAAAATCAGTGGAAGTACTCAAAAGTCTTTAGAATCAATTGAAAAAAGAAACATCCCACAATCTTTGGTATACACTAAACACAGTTCTAAGGTAGAGGTTTATTATAAATGTGGCCACATAACTAAAAGATCAGAGGGATCTCAACTAGATACATGACACATGAATCTCCAGGTTTTAGGGAAAAAAATCTCATTCTAAATTCAGTAGAAAAAAATGATAAGTATAGTGCAAAAATTAATGAATTAGAAATGAATGAAAAATTAAAAAGATAAATAAAACAAAGAGTTGGTTCTTTAAAAAGATAAACAAGACAGATAAAGCCAGAATCACACTAACCAAAATAAAAAGAGAGAAGATATAAATGGGTAAATTTCCAGACAAAAAAGTATGTCTTATAACAGACATCTTTCTGAAATCCAGAGGACCATATTAAGGACTCTTTTGGAAAGTTCAATGCAATAAATGGGAAATTCAGAGGACTATCAGAATTACTTACATTATAAAAATTAGAAAATGAAGAAGTGATGGATAAATTTCTAGACACATATGACCCTACAAAAATTGAATCAAGAGTATACAAGAAATCTGAACAGACTGATAGTTTGCCATTATAGTGAAGCAGTAATGAAAAGCCTTCCAAAAACAGAAGACCAGAACCAGACATATTCATGGTTGAAATTTCCCAGACCATCAAAGAACAGCTAACACTGATGAGCCTCAAAAAATTACATCGGAGAGGGAAGGGAGGAAACTGGCAAACACATACTTTGAAGTCAATATGAACCTTATAGGAAAAAACACATAAGAATACAAAAAGAAACTTATTTAGTAATATTTCTGGGAACACAGTTACAGAATACCTCAAGAAATGTTTGAAAACAATTTCAACAACACATTTAAATGATCATAAAACAACATAAAATTGGTTTAATTCCAAAAAAGCAAGGATGGTTCAACACATGCAAATCAATAAATGCACTACACCACAAGGAGAATCAAAGATAAAAACCTCATGATCATCTCATTAGATGTACATAAAAGTGTTTGACAAAATTCAACAGACCTTCAAGAGAAAAATCTTAAGAAAATAGGGACTGTGGGAACTTGATATAGTATTACAAAAACTGTATGCCAAATCCAAAGCCAAGGGCATATTGAATGGTAAAAAAAATTGCAAGCATTCCCTCTAAAATCCGAAACAAGGAAAAGATGAACATGCTCACCACTTCTATACAAAATATCACTTGAAATTTTAGTCAGAGCAATTACACAAGGGAAGGAAATACAAAGTAAGAACTCAATTGATCCCTATTTACAGATTATCTGATTCTCTGCTAGAAGACCCAAAAGGCTCCAGCAGAAAAAGGTAAGATGGAATAAGGGATAAAAGAATTTTGTAAAGTATCTCAGGACAAAATCAACATAAAATATATATATATCTATATGATAAAAACAACCCCAATGAGGACAAAATAAGGGTAACAAGTACTCTGACAATAGAAGGAAAGTTTTAAATAGAAATAAACCAAACCAATGTAGAAGGCATCACAATACCAAATTTCAAAGCATAACACAGAGCCAGAGTCAGGAAAACAGCATGATGCTGGCATTAAAACAACCACAAAACAGAATTGACAGAAGATACAAAGAAGATCCCACTGAATGACAGTATCGATATGAATCCAACTATTATGTGCAAGTCTAATAAACAAGAAAAATAAAAAAATGGCAATGGTTAATTTGGATATCCACATGCAGAAGAATGTAACTACATCTCTATTGCTGTCCAAGTACAAGACATCACCAAGGGGATAGAAAACCTAGATAAAAGCACAGAAACATTACAACCACTTGCAGAATATGTAGGGGAAACACCTCAACCTATAGGCATGGACTAAGACTTTATAAAGAGGAATATAGTAGCCATGGAAATAATAGCAAGTTGGAGTGCATCAAAATAAAATCTTCAGAAGAGTAAAGAAAACAACAAGAGTATGGAGAAAGTGCAAAGCATGGAGACATTCCTTGCCAGTTACTCTGTGACAGATTATTAGTATACTAAATAATTAAAGCACTAAAGGATTCAATTTTCATTTACGCGATGACAGGAGCAGATAGTTCATGAAGGAAAAAGTATATTCATTGTATTTAACTATCCAGAACATACAAATCAAAATTTATTTCAAAGTGCATCTTACAACATTTGGAAAAGAAACTTTCAATAGTATAAGTAATGAATACTGATGAGGATGATGTGGGAAATAGGAATTCCTCTACATTGTTGGTGAGGATGCATATTATTAAATCTACTATTGGAATCAGAATGGAGATTACTCATAAAAGTAAAAATAGAAATATCATATGGCCCAGCTATACCAACTCCCCATTATACACATTATACACTGAAAAAATATACAAAAAATGAATTCTTATTTAGCCACAAAAATTATGTCATGTTCAGGAAAAATGATAGAACTGGGCAGCACCATGTTAAACAAATTAAGGAACACTCAGAAGGAAACATGTAATATGGGGAAATGTACATTATAACAGTGGAAGGAAGACCATAAGTGGGAAGGTAGAGGAATGGACAGAAAGAGGAGGGAATGGTACAGCCATACTTTGGGAATGACATTCTCAAACTAAGTTATATGAGTATACAAATATACCACAGTGAAACCCTCCATTCTTTAAAAAAATGTGCACTGGTATATAACTTTGGCCAACTTCATACTTTTTAGTCTATAATTCATTAGTGACAACATAAAATGATTATTAAAAGTATTAATACAAAGAAATGTGTTTAAGTAATATGTATAGGCATAAATTTGCCTATATTTCTATACCTTATAATCATAAAATGATTGTGGTCATGTATTCTGACACCCTGTTCCCATTCACTCCAGAATCTCAGGCAACCAATACTACAACAATGCTTTCTCTGTCAAGAATGTTTTCCCCCATAAACATTTATGTGACTGGCTCCTTCCCTTCTATACTTCTCAGCTTAAATGCCACACTTGGAAAGATCTTCACTGATTCCATATTCTGCTCACATAACTATCCACATCAGAACTACATAAATACTCCATGAATCTAAAAGAAGTGAGAATTATGTTTTCTTTCACTTCTTAATTAAGATGAATTTCCAGTACTTCAGAAGAATCAAGTCTACAGTTCCTGCTATTTTAACTTCACTATTTTTGTTGTGTGCATTACACCCGCTGTCTTCAATCTCTTTTCAATAAAGGTATTTATATTTCTCTTCTTTAAAGAACACTTTCCAATTTCCCCTTCTCACCTTCAGATTCACCACTATTCATTTGGTTTTCTTTCTAATTTATCCTTCCCCAATAGCATATCTGACAACTGATTTCTCTTACCAACTTCTACAACTCTCAATCCTGCACAGGTCTCTCTTGGTGCTATACTTATTTGCTATTGTGAACTAGGAGGGAGTTTATATTTCCTTCTAGCATCACTGTCATCATTATGAGAATATAGGAGATAATATGTAAACAATGGGGTGGGAAAAAAAAAGTATTACAAGGCACCTTGCCTTTGTGTCAGTTGAGGAAGGAGGAGTACCATGCAAGCTCCTTACTTTGATAGTTCTTACACAAAGGGTTGAAACCACATATTTCATTTCACTCTCAGAAATATCATGGTCCAAAAAGGCTTGATTTTCCTGTTTCTCAGGATGACATTTTGCTTTATGATAAAAAACAGTAAAATACACATGAAATACTGTAATTTCAAGTCAATAAGAAGCATAAGAATGGGCAGTCTGCAAAGAGATTACCATCGTTCCTGGATTGCCAGAAATTTTCACATACTTCACCATTTCCTTCAGGGATATTCTAGGAAGGACAGAGCATGATACAAGTAATAAGCATTAAATTTGACAGATAACATCATAACATTTAGCATTAGTATAGGACGCAGTGGGTTCTGAATTTTTGCAATATACATTCAAACCCCAATTCAGCTATTCATGACCTGCATCTTCTCATGGGTTAAGTATTAGGGGAGATGATAAAGATATCTCAAAAATGTTGCCCCTCAACTTGAATTGATTATTATACAAATATATTACATCTAATACACTAATTTCTTAACCAAAATAACCTTGGAGAAATATTTTACCCATCTGGGATTTGGAGTACTTGTAAAAATCTTGAATTTTAAGATATTTAAATGTAATTACTTATGTTTTCAATGTGTTCACATGATTTCTTCATTTACAAGAAACATCTCTTGAGGATAAAGACATATTTCTGGGGTTTTTGGACTACTTTGTAACTAAGGTGTGTTAGTGTCACAAAGACTATAAAATGCTTCCAACTTGTGTGCCAAACAACAAAAGAGAAATGATTACATGCATTCAGCTCCATCCAAGATAAACAATAAATCTTATAGGGCAATTTTTGGTGAATGACAGCTGCACACAGCAACAAAGGAGTCTAACTATACAAAACACATATGGTTACAAAAAGGTTTTCTGTAAAGAAATACTGAGTCAAGAAATAATTTTTAAAAAGACAAAGAGGAATAAACAAATAGTTAGAGATAGGACCTACCAACTAAATAAGAGTTTTAAGGTAAGGAAGTAAAGAAAGGAATTAAGAACAAAGTATTGAAGGAAATGTAACTCAGTCTTTTTTTTCAAATTAATATTACTGATAGGGCTGGGGGATATAGTACAGTTGATAGAATGCTTGCCTCACATGGACAGGACCCTGGGTTCAATCCCCAGCACTACAAATAATGATAATCATCATCATTATCATCATCATCATCAATACTGATAACACTGATATGTATTATATTACTATTGCTTTTTGTTTAGTATTTCTATAACAAAGTGTTCAGTTATATTACTATAAAATTAGTAATTCAATGGGTAAGTACTGTTATAAACTACTACTTGAAATCTGTTAACATTATCAGGAGAGATAAAGAGAAATAGAAAAAGAGATATTTCATATATTTCCCTCTGAAAGAAAGAACTGGCCATCAGAATTCTAAAATCTATGTATAGCAGTAAAAAACAACAGCACATGGATAGGATGTCATAAAATGTTTAAGATATTATAATCTGAAAACCCAACCAAAACTCAATATAGGAAGAATCTATTGATATTCCAAAATCTAGTTTAATATTTATGACAATTCTCTAATTTGTTTATTTCTAATTTGTGACATTATTTCAATATAACTCACCTGAAATGATAACTGCTATAACTTACAAGAGAATATAAATTTAAGCCACATTTTTAGAAATTCAATACCATAATTATTAGCTACTTTCTGATTATCATATTATGTAGAAAACTTCATTAAGTAGAAATCTTACTTTCTGCCCATTTGTTCATGTCAGATGTATCAATCTTTCTTACATTCAAATCTGTAACCTAAGTGTTCCAAGATACACAAAACTGTTTCCTAATTTTCCATAACACTGAGTGGCAGAAGACATTTAAAACAAACATTCAAATAAATAAGTACAGAAACATCTAAAATTTGAATCTTAGAATGTGACATGAGGTCTTGGAGTGGATATTTGAAAACACAACAATGCAAAACCAGTCTGAAATTAATGTTGTACATTATGACCAGTGAGTCTTTTCTTCTAAAACTGGTTATTTTGTAGACTAAATCCTTCAGATAGATTTAAATACTCTTTCAATGGAAGCATGAAGAAAACACGGGGCAACATCTTTGAAATACAAATTTTGAAAAACATATTTGAAATTTCTAAATTGTCACAGTTCCTAACATTATTCTAGTGCAAAAGTAGAACCAAGGATTAAAATAGAGAAAAAGCTCTTCCCAAAATAAAATGATACTAAAATATAAAGTATATCAGAGAGAGAAGAAAACAAAATTACAGGCAATGTGCCATACAGCTTTCAAACAAAAGTCTTCATGATAATTATCAAAACTAATTAATTAGAAATTAATTTAGAATTAAATATTGTGTAATTCACATCACCAGGACTTAGGTAAGAGTAAGCTAAATTAAACAAAGGGATCATTGACCAAATTTCATTATCTCTTTACAGTTGGAAGGCTCTATCTAATGCAATTCTCATATTATTACATATTTTCCAGTATGTTATTTTCCAGGGGCTAGTACCCTTAAATGTTTGAAGATAATTTACAATAAAAAAAGAAAAATATAAAGTCCACATAATAGGTTTCTTTTGCAAAATTCCAATAGAAAATAACACTGCTAATTTTAATGGTACACACTTCACAAAGCAAAAATCATACCAAAAACATGAATTTCACAAATGCACACCTTACCTTGATATAAGATTTATTGTTACTCCCATAGGATGTAGGCCCAGATTCAACAGGTCCAGATTTCCTTGACAATCATTAGAGGAGAAATGAATTCATAAAATGAGTGAGCCCAAGTTTCCAAAGAAATAAAATTTGGTGAAAATCTGGATATCACTATATTAAAGAGGTTTCTAGAAGATATAATTAACATATTACCTCCTTTTTAAATTAATTTTTAGTCTGTTCTAATTAGTTGTACGTGACATTAGAATGCAATTATACATTGTGATAGATCATACATAAATAAAGTGTAATTTCTCATTTTCTGATGGTACATATTCTAGGATGGCATTTGTCATGCAATCATATATGTACATGATGTAATAATGCCTATTTCACTCTACTGTCCTTCCTACCCCCATACTCCCTTTACCTCCCTTCACTCTACTCTGCTTATAAAATTAACTCTATAATTCCCTAGTTCCCCATGACCCTTATAGTGAATTAACATACACATATCAGAGAAAACATTCAGCCCTTGGTTTTTTAGTTCACTGAGCATGATATTCTCCAACTCCATTCATTTACCAGGAAATGTCTCTGTTTTTAGAAGCCTTTTTTTTTTTTTTAACCTCTCTCTGCCTCCACTTTTCCCAATCTATGGAACATGAAATGAAGGCATTCTTTTTGATCGCCCACCACCCACGGGGACAATCACAACACGTATGCTCTTCTTGATCACAGGAACCAAAAGGACTTTATTCCACAACTCTCAGACTTATATTGAGAACATCAGCCTATCAGAGAGTAGACTACCAGGAAAGTCAGTCTATCAAGGAACAGTCTCCAGGCAGATACCAGGATTGCCTCATGTACAACAGCCAACCAGAGTTACTTCCTAAAACTTGTATATGAGTGCAGCTATGTCTGGCAAGCTGCCAGGCGCCATCTTAGAGATCAGGCCACAGTGCGGCTCTGGGGCCCTCAGAGCCCACCCCTGACAATTCTTAGTTCCATTTCAAGGGTTATGGCCAATATGTTGGCAGAACCTGAGAATAAAACTTAAAAAAAAATTGTTCAGAAGGTTGAACTGAAAATCCAAGTAGTGATGATGGAAATCACTTTTATTATCCAAACTGAAATAGAAACTGATAACCCAGATTAGGTAGAAGATACACTCTCCATTCATCCTTGTCTCTCCCGGGGATCAAAGACTAACAGATTAACTTGAAAATGGCAGGTTCAGTTTTTCAGTAAGGAAACCACCTACTGAAAAGAACCTGTTCTTCCCCTTACCCAGAAATACCATAAAGAGTTACCCAATCCATTTTAATCATTTGAAAGATGATTGTAAAATAGTGGAAAAAATTTGTATATTGTTACTGAGAATGATTTTCTCTGAGAGATGGAGGCACTACACATTATAAAATCCAACTCATTTTCCTATTCAGTAAAATAGCAAGTAATTTTGTAGGAATGCAAAAATTTAAGGGGAAAGACTACTGGTAGCTGTACCTCTGTTTCCCTAAGTACAATCTGAGTAACTTCCTTCATGTGGGCTCCCACTCTAAAGACATTGTCCTGTAGGACTCAAAGGCTATCCCCTATTTTATAATCCTAAGATGAAGATTTCTAACTCAAGATTGTGCTCAAAGGACCAAGAGCAGGAGTTCTATCTCCTGCTCTGAGAAAACAAACTAAATGGCATCTCAGTCAATGACCTAAACATGAACATGTTACCCAACTACCCAACTGAAATTTCCTGATGACTCTGTCAACTAATTGTACCACTACCCTACCCTACATAGGAATAGTATCAGTGAGCTGGATGAGGGAGAGCAGACATCTATTAAGAGCAATACAACCCTGGAGTTCAGGAACTTCAAGTCCCATGGTGCTGGACTTTACCATCCTCACATTCCTCTGCTCTGAGGACTCTTCCCAGTGGCTCAAATTATTTTAACATACTTCCACAGAAATGTGGATTTTGCCCACTCTCCAATAAAGCTTAAAAGAAGGTAACAACCTATTCAGTACTCCCTTATTTTTAATAAGTCTATCTAGATAGCTCCCAATGGTCTCTGTCATTAATGTTTGCTTGGTCTTGATCAAAGTGACCACAAAACCTAATATTCTGATCACTTTCCTCAAAACCTATGCCTCTAAATCTTGGCCTTGTTCCTCTTCAAACTTGTCCTTCCTTTTACTTACATTCTGATGCTCTAGATGGAGATCATGCATAACTTCACTCATACACTTTTCAGATTGGTTCACTTGACATGCTCTCCTATTTTATTGTTAAAGCAGTTAAAACTACACTGTGATTCCATCTCACTCCAATCAATTGACAATATTTGGGAATACTAGTGACAATAAAGATTGGCAAGGATGAAGGGTAAAAGGTATACTCATACACTGTTGGTGGGACGGCAAATTGGTACAATCCCTCTGAAAAGCAGTGTGGAGATTCCTCTAAAATCTAGGAATGAAACCACCATTTGACCCAGTTATACCACTCCTTGGTATATATACAAAAATAACTTAAATCAGCATATTACAGTGAGACAGCCACATCAATGTTTATAGCAGAGTGATATCTAAGCTATGGGGCCATACTAGGGGCCCTTCAACAGACAAATGGATAAAGAAAATGTATATTGATACAATGGAGTATTACTCAGCCACAAAAAATGATTTGATGCTATTTTCTAATAAATGGGTGGATCTGAAAACTATCATTCTAAGTGAAGTAAACCATTCCTGTAAAATCAAAGGTTCAATGTTTTCTCTGGTATGTGCAACCTAATCCAAAATAAAGGGAGGGAAGATGAAAAAAGAGAATTGAATTTCATTGGAATAGACAAATGGGAGTGAAGGGAAAGGAGAGGGATGAGCAAAGGGGTACACTGGAATATAATTGGCACAATTTTTCTATGTACATATATGAATACATCATAGTGAAGCCATGTAGACATCTGAAAGAAATTAATTTAACAAATATCAATAGGAAAATGGCAGAAAGATCAGTGGAGTAGAATAAGGGGAGCTGGGTTGGGGGCAGGGATAAGAGGCACTAGGGACAGAATTAGAACAAGATATATTCCATGTTTTATAATTACGTCAAATGCCTCCTATTGTCATGTGTAACTCAAAAGAATCAATGAAAAATAAGTGAAAAAAAAGTACATTCAGAAGAGTAAAACTGCAGAATACTGGGCTAATTAAGGAATCTGAGTTCAAATCTGACTGTGACCACTTACTATACTGTAATATTTTTAACTTGTAGGTTGTTGATCATAACAATTTGGCCAGATTATTAAACACATTAGGAAGTACTACAAGGATCTTTTATTGGTTACTAAGATTCCTTGAAACCCTGAAATTTCCTGGGTTCTTGATATATAGAAGTATATAGAAGAAGTATATAGTATATAGAAGAAGAATCTTAGCTGACAGAATTTTTTTACTATATCAACAGAAACACAAAAAAAAAGTAGAAGAGAAACTAAAAAATGACAACAATAAAAAACAAGAACAGATTATAGTCGTATAAAAGCAAACAGACTATAAAGAAAGAAGAGTCTAGATAGAACTAGATAGGGGTTGTAACTTGAAGGGAAATCCAAACTGAGCAAACCTAAAATAGAGATATCAATTAAAATATATTCTAAAGAGATTCCAAAAATAATTAATACAATGTGATATAACTTGGCCTACACATCAATATTTCACACTTCCAATAAAATAATTATTCTCCAAGACTTGCTTGTTTTTGTTCATTAAAACCCACAGTCCTATAACTACATATCTGTTTGATTTTTCCCAAAATATACCATCTTAAAAAAGGTACTGGTTACCAACACACCTATAGAAAATATTATGACAAACTTGCACTACATCCAGGCTTCCCAGGTAAAGTCTGAATCAAAATGTGCACAAAACGGAGATTGAATTTCTGAATTCATCTAGTATGAATCTACATCTTAATCTTAATACCACATTGTTCTCTATCAGAGGAGTGAGAGAATGGATTTGTCAGCAAAGCTTGCAAAACGTCAAACCACAGGCCAGCTACTTCTTAATTAGGGAATCATGGGACAATCAGTCAAAATCTCTGACAGTGACTTCATCAGTAAATAATAGATAATAATAATGCAGATAGTTTCAAGCTTCTGTGATTACTATAAGAAAAACGAGTTGGTTGGGTGTAGTGGAGAATGCCTACAATTCCAGTGACTTGGGAGATTGAGGCAGGAGGGTCACAAGATGGAGACTGGCCTCAGCATCTTAGGGAGATCCTAATCAACTTAGCAAGACCTTGTTCTAAAATAAACAATAAGAAAGAACAGGGGATGGATTACTTGCTAAGTGTTCCTGGAACCAAATAAAAAGTGCCAGACACACATGATAGGATCTCTAGCTCAGAACAGAACACTCAAATCTCCTTTTTTCTGTGTGCTACAGTATTTAAAAATACAATTCTTAAATCTATAATACCCTACCTGGTTGAAGTTTCATTTTTAGAATTCTCATCTGTTATTAAAGAAAATAGTAAATTTAATAAACAGTATAAAATAAAAAATTAAAAATATATGACACTGATATTTCTTACAAAGTATTCCTTTGGGACCATTCCTGGATATTCTTCTTAAATGAATATTATTTATTTTAGTGGCAGGCAATTAAGGGATCAAAAACTCTTATGTACCCTTTCTTTGAATTTATCAAATGAAAGGAAAAAGAACATTTCTCAGTGTTTGATTTATAAACCTATGTGTTCATGCCCATAATCCTAAGTGAATGCTGAAAGACCGACAAGCAAAATCATTAGTATATAACTGACAGTGCCAGACAAAAAACAGGAATGTTCTGGAATACTGTCAGTAGAACAATTATAAGGAGTATACTTATTGGGCCATGGTACAAAATTGTTTGAAGGTTTTCAATCAAAACTAGTTAGGATGAAACACCTCAAGGAAGCTAGTTCTGTGAGCAGTATACTAGGTAGAGTGGCAAAATGCAGAAAGCATACCAGGGATAATTTCTTAGAAAGAAAATTCAGTTTTCCATTGAGAAGTGCTTGATAGAAGTTGTTGAGGTTATTCTCACTAATACTCTTGCTAATCTCTTAGTTCCAGCTATTTTCTCTCTGTGATGCAAACAAGGTATTTTTCTCCCACAGAAAAACCAACTGGAAAGATGACTCTTATAAGTTTGATTACTCTGATTCATATATAATTGTCTTACAGAAGATTATAAGGAACTACTGAGGAGGCAGTAGCAAGTTGTAAAGGAGGAATAGTTGATATGCTAATAATCTTTAAATAGAACCATTAATAAACTCAAAGAGAAGGAAGAGGAGAAGATGAATAAAAGTAAAGGAGGAAGTGAAGGGGAAGGGAGGAAAGGACAAGGAATAGGAAGTAATTTTCTTGTTCTTTGATGGGTAGTTTTAATATTGTAAAAATGGACATACTACAAAAAATGTTAAACAGATTCAATTCAATTTCACCAAAAACCAATGACATTCTTCACAAAACTGGAAAATAACAGCTCTAAAATTCATTTGGAAGAACAAAAGATTCAGAATACTCAAATCAATACTAAAACATAATGGGAGAAGCTAAAGCATTGCAATATCTGATATCAAATTAGACTACAGACCTAAGGTAACAAAAACATCAGGATATTGCATCCAAACATGCATGAGACCAATGGAATAGTATAGAACATACAGAGAAATCCACATAGTCACCTGATACTTGACAAAGGTGAAAAAAATATACATTGGAGAAGAGAAACCTTATAACTAATGGTGCTGAGAAAATTCTATGTCCACATCCAGAAGAAATATCTTTCGACCTGTACAGAAATAAATCAAAGTGGATCAATGACATAGGAATTAGACCAGAAACTTAGCAACTGCTAAAAGAAAAGACAGCGTCAATACTGAAAGTTATTTACTCAGTTGCCAAATGACTTAAGAAAACCTTAAACTCAAGAAAGAAAATCAAGCATCAACAAGTGGGATGACGTCAAATTCAACATGCAAAGCAAACAATTAGAGCATGAAGACTGAGCATACAGAATAGAAGAAAACCTTTTCCAACTGCTCCTCCAACAGGGGAATAATATCCAGAATATTTAAAGAACCCCAAAAGCCTAACATTGGAAAATAAAGAAATAAACCAATGAATAAATGGGCCAAAGAACTAAACAGGCCCTTCTCAAAAGAAAAAACACAAATGCCCAAGAAACACATCAAAGAAGTTCAACATCTCTAGTAATCAGGGAAATCCAAGTGAAAACCACATAGAGATTTCATCTCACTTCATTTAGATTAGCAATTTTCAGGAATACAAACAATAATAAATGCTGGAGAAGACAAGGGAAAAATGTACACTCACACATTGTTGATGGGGACTTCAAATTAATAAAATCATTCTGGAAAGCAGTATGGAAACTTCTCAAAAGCTGTGAATGGAACCACCCAGCTATCCCACTCCTCACTCTTTATTCAAAAGAACTAAATCAGCGTACTACAAAGATACAGCCTCATCAATTTTTGTAAAACTGCAATTCACAAAACCAAGATATGGAACAGGCCTATGTGCACATCAGTAGACGAACAAATGAAGAAAAGGTGGTATATATACAACAGATTTGTACTCAGCCATACAAACCAATTATGGCATTGTTTGTAAATGGATGGATCTGGAGAAGATCATGCTACCTGAAATAAGTCGGACCAAGAAAGTCAAGGGCAGAATGTTTTTCTGTCATATGCAGAAGCTAGAGCCAAATGAAGAAAATGGGGAGAAGTCTATGAAAATGGAAGGAATATCAGTGGAATAGAAGAAGAGGATATATGGAGAGAGAAGAGGCACAGGAAAAGGGAGCAAATCTGAAAGAAAAGAAGTTGATTAAATTATGCTAGGCACATATATGAATATACCACAAAAAAGTTTACCTCTGTGTCTATGTACAAACACAAATTTTAATGATGGTATATAAAGAGATGGATGGCCAGCAGATTTGAGGAGGAAGAACAATAGAAGGGACTAGGGGAGGGAAAGTGGTACTAGAAACTTAAGTGGAACAAATTATATTCCACACATGAATAGTTATGACAAAAATAAACCCCAATACAATATAGAGTTATAATGTGCTGAAAAATAATTTTAACAAAGGTTTAAATGAAGATGCATCTAAGACAAAGTTAAATATATAAAAATTTATTTTCCTATGCTCAAAAATATCATATTTAAATCATGGACACTGACTTTAACATTTGATTTTTTTGGTGAAATCATACCATAGAATATGGAAACAAAACAAGGACTGAAAGATTGCTTATAATTCAAAGCTTAATGTAGTTCTCCCCAGAAAATTTGTATAGCAAAATTTACCTGGTTTAAATGTCCTTACAGCATTCACTTCCAATGCCTTACTTGCTTCATTTGTCTCTTCAATGGCAGTCTTGATGGGTTCAGAAACAAGATATTATATTAAAATTGTATATATCATACAATATATAGTTTAAAATTCTATATAAAAATGGAAATACTTTACCCTGTCTTGAGGACATTTCTTTTGAAATACTGAAAAGTAAAAGGGACATATAATCAATTATATAACAATGTATCAAAAACAACCATAAATTTATGCAGAGTTTGTACAGAAAAGAATACTTATGCATGGTTTAATGATGACTACTTTAGCTTTGGGCTTATTCTTTATGTTTAGGAGAAAAAACATGAGAGACATACTGCAGAAAAACCAGTAATACAGGTTTAATGAAATATGAAGTTAAGATTCCAAATACAAGTTTATTTTACCACTGACAATAATATAGGAGCTTCACTTGGTGGTGCACATGTATAATCCCAGCTCAGGAGGCTGAGGCAGCAGGACTGAGAGTTCAAAAGCAGCCTCAGCAACTTAGCAAGGACCTAAACAAATTAGTGACACTCTGTCTCTAAATAAAATATCAAGAATGGCTGGGGATGTGGCTCAGTGGTTAAGTGCCCCTGAGTTCCTCCACAGTACTTAAAAAAATGTACTATAGGAAAGTGTGCATTTACCAAAGTAAAAATGTAGATTAGTGTAGCATAAACTGCTCTCTAGTCAGAGGAGGGACTCACAGCCCTAGGAGTTGTGGGACAAAATGTCAAAACTGACAATAGAATGTAACAGGATATGTTATTCATGAAACACTCAGAACCATTTATATGATTATATGACATGTGAGTCTACTGTTCCTCAAATTACCTCTAACTGATTTAAGTAAAAATTATGACATTTGTTGGTTTCTCAATTGTTGCTCCCTGTCAAGCAACAAGGTCTGGTGTATCTCCTCAGGACCCGCCTGAGGAGAATACAGGGCCGAGCAGGATGATGAGTGTCAGGGGCAATGGAAACCCACCAGAGTCTGGAGGTCTGTCAGTGCACGAAGCACAGCGGGAACTGGTTTATTGAGGAAGTTACACAGCTTTTATGTAGGGTGGGGACTAGGTGGGAACCAATCAGCTTAAAATTCAGCAAGGCATGGGAAATTCATGAAGGAGAGAGTCCCATAGGACTAAATGGCAAGTACGAGCTGATCATGTTCACGGAACTGCTGCTAATCAATCCCAGACAGTTGGGGGTGGAAATGAGCAGGCCAATCAGGGAGTTGCTGGGTAAGAACACATTTTTCAGTTTCCAGGGGAGAGTGGCAGTACGAAGATGTCCGGGTAAACTGTTGGTGGATCAGGCAGTGCCACGTATGAGGAAGAGGTTGTCACGAGGGTGCAGCCGCCATTAGGGTGCATCCCCTACAATTCCCCCTTTTTGTTTTATTAGCTCCCCCCACTGGAGTCAGTTGGGAGGTGGAGCTTCTGTCTTAGGTTGTCTCCTCTAGAGATCTTACCCATCTCTGAATACTCCACAGTGCCTCAACAGCTCAGGGGGGAGGGAAGCCACATCAAGAGCCTGCCTTAGGTTGTCCCAGTTCACCTGGGATCTTACCCGTCATTGGCTCAAGGGGTCTCTGGGGGTTAGTCTTGATGTTTCCTCATAACCAGTGGCTAGCCATTGGTACTATACTTGAACATTCATTAATTGTACTGCCTTCAAGAGTCTTATTGAGAATGTAGATTGAAGCGCGGTACACCGTATTTTCAGATTTTCTTGCAGTTGTTTGATCTTGTCATGGACACTTCCGGACCAATCGGCATAAAAGCAGCATTCCTCCTGAAGAAACAAGTAAAGCCCTCCTTCCCTGGCAGTTAGTAAATTAAACCCTCTCCCAAGTTGTAGGACTACTGCTGCAAGGGAATCTAATTGTGCCTGGAGGTCTAAGATTGCACCAGCTACTTATTGCATATCATTTATTAATTTTTGTGAAGATTTATTATATAAGGTAAGAGAGGTGCCTAGTCCAGCAATTTTGGCTCCTGCTTTAGTAGCTACCTTGTTAACATGTTGTTCATAAAGAGGAATCATGCTCATTTGGGTATTGCGCATATCCATCCTCTGAGGTTGGTACTCTCACGTATTGTTGCCTCAACATCATTAGTTGGACTGTGCTTACACGGTCCTTGATAAAAGCTATTAGCCTATTTAGAATGCAGGGGCCAAAGGTTAAGAGTAAGAATAAAATGATAAGTGGCCCCAGTAAGGTCAAAATCAAGATGGTTAACCAAAGGGAGGAATTAAACCATGATTCAAACCAGCCTTGCTGTGCTTCTCCCTCCTTCTTCCGTTTGGCTAGTCCTTCTCTAACTTTAGTCATAGATTCTTTAACTACACCTGAATGGTCAACATAAAAGCCACATTCTTCACCTAGGGCTACACATAATACTCCTTGCTGTAGGAAAATTAAATCTAATCCCCTCCTGTTTTGCATTACTACTTCAACTAGGGAAGTGAGGGATTCTTGAAGGTGGGAAATGGAGTTTTCTAGCTTCTCAATATCTGAATCAATAGCCGCTCTTAAATCAGAGTAATGTTGGTTCTGAGTTATCAAGGAAGCTGTTCCTGTTCTGGCTCCTACGAGTCCCATACCCAGAATCATGCTTAGGGTTATGGCCATAAGAGGTTCCCTCTTAGTCCTAGGGGGGCTTCCTCTTAGTCATAGAAATCATCTGAATGATGTAATAGCCTGGGAACTAACCTAACAAGCACACAAAAGCCATGGGAGTTATTGATCACTTCTGTATGGGCACATGGTGTGAGTCCTGTAGAACAGGCCCACCAAGTGTCCTGCTGGGGGATTAGATACTGATTTGAGTTGCTTAGTGTCACAGTTTGCTTGCATAAAGATTGATGAGATGCAGGAATATAGCCCATACAGAGCCCTTGTCCAGTGACTTGTTGTAAGGTTAGGGAACCTTTTGATTGTCAGCGACATTTGTTAGAGTTGTGGGAAGAGGTATAGTTTCCTAGAGTTGCTATGCCTTCATAATATGGTGGGGCTGTATCATAACACAGCCAACAGGATTTAGTTATATTGGGATTAGAGCTATTTAGGACTAAGCAGGATTGCTCTAGAAGAGCTACTAGGGGGTCCTCGAGGGTCCCTGTTGGGAGAGTGGTAGGCTTCAGTAGCAAGGTCTTGGTGCTAGGAGATATGGTTGAGAAATGTGTTAGGCTTGGTTTTAGGGTACTAGCTTGCTGAACAGATTGTCTGCTTGGGTTAAGTACCTGGTTGGGGCCCAATGCTGTTTTGCTCAGGGGTTTCTGGACTAACTTAATTGTGAAGATTAGTCCAGGATTATACCCACTGCAGTAAAGCCTTAGTTCCCAGGTTTTTCCAGCCTCCCAGTTTGCCTTTTTTCCCACGGGGGTGAACGTTATGACTAATGGATTGCAGCATCCCCCTGGGGTAGCTAATGGGAAGGCAGAATATCCTAATTGGTCTTTGTTATAACATGGCCCACAGTTCACCCTTTTACCGTTCTGTTGGCAGTAACCTCATCCCTCTTCTTGTATGTTTCCACACCTTTCCACCGAGATTAGGTCTCCAGTGATGGGAGGGGTCCACAGGATCCACCCAGTAGATTCACAACCCTATGCTTTACAGTAGGTACTTTCAGGACCTCCGCACTTGGCAATTTGCTTTCTGTCTCTCGAGTGAGCGGGGCAGACATAGAACCCTAGGCTTCTGGTATTACTGCGACCCCCAGGAGTTAAACACACATAACCTGGGAAGGGTTCCTGATCTGAAGGGTCCCATGTATTCCCCACAAGGTCACATAAGTCCACAAGGAGGTCAGGAAACTAAGTTCCTAGAGGGGCTAAATTTGAGGAGGTGACATTGGCTATTTTGCCGGATTCTGCATTGATGACCATGCAGGTTTGGTTCCATGGGAGGTGGGGGTTTCCTTGAACTAGTATAGTACTTACAGTTAGGAAGCAAAGGGCTACTAAAGATCCCATGGTAAGCAGAGGGATTTAGGGTTTAGTATGGTTTTGATACTTATGGTATAGTTCCAGGTGCTCCAGGAAAGCTTGGATGATGATGGCACTAATGAACACCAACAGGGAGATGATGAGCAATCCAGTGATGATGAGGCAGAGTCCACCAAGGTCTTTTCATACCTGTTAAAGACAAGAGAATACCATACCTCAAGAGGTGGAGCTCCTTGGGTCAGTAATGTCATTTTGTGAGGAGAGGGCATCATTTGGAGGGGGGTGATATTTAATATTTTTTGCAGGGACCCAAATGGGCTTGTCCTCATCAATAGGAAATACACATCCGAATTCCCTTCCAACAGTTATGAGAGGGTCAGGACCTCTCCAGGCCCCTGTGAGAGGGTCTTTCCATTGGACTTTGATGTTGTGATATTTTACTGCAGTTGCCCAATGCTTCTGGAAAGGGGAGAGATTATCATTTTTGGAAAACTTTAAAATATTTAGAGTGCATAGTGCCATGCTTAATTGATCATGGGGGGATGATACTCCCCCTTTTTGTTTTAATAGCTGGGTCTTTAGGGTTCTGTTTTGTTTGACAATTGCTTGACCAGTGGGATTGTAGGGTATGCCCGTATTTTGCTGGATACCCCAGCATTCTACAAATGTGGATAATGAGTTACTGGTGAAACAAGGGCCATTGTCAGTTTTGAGTTGTTTGGGTAGGCCGAGGACTGCAAAACATTGTAGCAAATGATTGATAGCATGTCTTGTCTTTTCTCCAGCATGGGTTGTGGCCCAGCAGGCATGTGAGAAAGTATCAATGGTTACAAAGACGTATTTGAGCTTTCCAAAAGGAGCATAATGGGTGACATCTGTTTGCCACAGATGGTTAGGTGTTAACCCACGGGGATAGACTCCAGCTTCTTGCAAAGGAGGTACTCGTAGAAAAGGCAAACAAGATTTACAGGTCCGGGAGATTTGTTTTAGCTCCTTAATAGGGACCTGGGGATACCTGTGGTGTAAGCACCGCTAATTAACATGAGTGAGCTCATGAAAGGAGGTAGCCTCCTCTTGAAAAGAATAGCTTTGCAGAGAAGATGCTAAGGAGTCAGCAATTGTATTGCCCTGAGATAAAATACCTGGGAGGCATTGGTACCCATGGAGGTGCTGCAGGAATATAGGTTTCATCCTCAACTTTAACAGATTTCTTGCCTGAAGCATTAAAGGAGTGATGGGATTATCATCAAGCTTAATTTATGACCAGGGGAGGTTAGGGAGTAGATTGGCAGCATAGAGGCTATCAGTGAACAGGTTGAAAGGCTCTTGTATTTCACTTAAGGCTAGAGCAATGGCATAGAGCTCTTTGAATTGTGCTGAACCTTGAATGTCATGGACTAATGTCCTGGGGATTTTTGTCACCCTGCATAGAAGGTGGGGAAATAACTATTGCTGCTCCTCTTTTTCCCCCATCTGAGAACACCGTGAGAAAGGAAGGATTAGCCTCAGGTAAAAACAATCTTGGTGGGAAAAGTAACAAATTTTACATACACCCTATTGATAACAACTCCTATAATAGAATATTAAATGATAGAAATAAATCCCCAATAAAATTTACTGTTTATAATTACCATTACAGACAAGTTTAGTTTGGAGAATAGCAGCTTGATAAATTCCCTGCTTTAAAACTTGTATGCCTGGAAAATATGAAAACATTTAATATACAAAGAGTGACCATTTCCCAATTACGTTTATATTACCCAAATTAGTTTTTAAACCTCAATTTTCAAGACTAATTGTCCTAAAGAATGAAACTTAACAGATATAATGTTAAGAATAAATTAATGTCTGTAAGAAATCCTTGTCAATTTAACATATAAATTAAACTTTGGTTTATATCAGTATAGTAGTATTTGACTTTAAGAAAAACCTTAAACAGTTTTAACTGATTGTCTTACATACTTGTAACCAACTTAGTTACATGCAAACTTGTTGACATTTGCCCTTTACTTACAGATTTTCTTAGCACTTACTTAGACCCTCATGTATTTCATTATATAACACTTTCTTATCCAGAAAGATTTTCTTCTTCACTAAAAATAATTCCATTTTTAGAGCCTTTTATTTTCTCTTTCCTATGTGTTGACCCCTTTTTGTTCACATTCTGAAACAACTCTTATGAAATTTCTGAATTTAGATAAATTACACCATTTTAACAAGATAAAATACTTTGTTGTTTATAGTACTCTAACTGAAACACATTTGAAACCTTTAGAATCCTTTGTATATAGAATTGTACCTGTTAGGGGCTGGGGATATAGCTCAGTTGGTAGGGTGCTTGCCTCGCAAGCACAAGGCCCTGGGTTCAAATACCCAGACCACAGAAAAAAAAAAAGAATAGAATTATACCTGTTAGGACATAACTCTTAGTTACCTGTTTTTAGTCAAGATATTAGACAAATGTCCTGAACAGTATTTGTCATCTTTTTCTTGTTGAAGAAAAGTCCTAGAAATAATTGATATTAGACATTTCATTAACATCAACATTTCATTAGTTTGACCACCTAGAGACTTGCAAGTTATTTCTAAAGACATTTCACTTTTATTAGTTTACCCAATTTAAATTGAACCTTTTTAAATCACGTGAATTAAAAATATTTGGATCCATTTTTAAATTTTAATTTTAGGAGCGCTCAGTTTTGATACAGACAAATCATGACATCAGACAGCATGATATACAAATAACACAAAATCAAAGGCCTTGTAACTTTATAGGTGAATCTCCATTGCAATGTAACAGATGTTCAAAAATAACTACAGAGTTGGATAAAAATAGGACTGATCAAAAAAAGTCATGAGCTCAAAAATACAGCATTAAAGAAAAACAAAACAAAACAAGAATCCAGGAAAATGAGTTCTGTGTAGTAGCCCAGGAGTTTAAGTCTCAGGTCACTCCCCCACTGATACTGTTGCAGTTTTTCATTCCAATGCAGGTTTCAGCAAGGCCAGGCAGGGGCAGGGAGTGACCCTGTGCTCAAGATAACTTTTGTATCCAGAAAGGGTGGAGGAGGAGCTGAAGAAGCCTGGAAAGGATTAGAAGAAGGAGTGGACTTGGAGGAGGACTGCTTCAAGGACACAGGTGTTCCCTCCCTAAGTGGCCATGGAGCTGCATCAAAGGGATCAAGAGGGGGGCGTGTTTCTGTCTCTTGTGATAGTTTCTCTTGACGCTTGCGTGGGAGGACCTCAGAACTGTCCTTTGGAGAGCCAGCACCTTTGGGGAGGCCCCTATCTTTTTCTGGGTTGTGGATAGGACGTGGTGGGAAACAGCTTTTAAGGGCTGCAATAGTGGGGAAAGTCCTGAGTGGTGGGATATCTCCCTTATTAACTTGTGCCTTATGAAAAAGTTGTTCAATTCTGTCCCATGTTTCCCAGTCAAACAAATTTGCTTCAGGCAGCCAAGGGGCTGCCTTAATGAGAGCCTTCCAGGTCTGAAATGCCTGGCTATCTGAGAGTTCTAATCCTCTACTTCTAAGGAGGATCCTAAGGGAGTCAAGGGAGGGGTCAGACTTGGAACTGGACTGTCCCATATTTTATGGGAGTACACTCACCTGCAGTCCAATTGACCTGTCGGCGACTTCGTGATCCTCACACGGGGCACCAGTTGTTGCTCCCTGTCGAGCAACAAGGTCCGATGTATCTCCTCAGGGTCCGCCTGAGGAGAATATGGGGCCGAGCAGGATGATGAGTGTCGGAGGCAATGGAAACCCACCAGAGTCGGGAGGCCTGTCAGCACACAAAGCACAGCAAGAACTCATTTATTAAGGAAGTTACACAGCTTTTATGTTGGGTGGGGACTAAGTGGGAACCAATCAACTTAAAGGTCAGGATGGCACGGGGAATTCACAAGGGAGAGAGTCCCATAGAACTAAATGGCAAGCACGAGCTGATCACATTCACGGAACTGCTGCTAACCAATCCCAGACAGTATGGGGTGGAGATGAGCAGACCAATCAGGGAGTTGCTGGGTAAGAACACATTTTTCAGTTTCCAGGGGAGAGTGGCAGTACGAAGATGTCCGGGTAAACTGTTGGTGGATCAGGCAGTGCCACGTATGAGGAAGAGGTTGTCACAAGGGTGCAGCTGCCATTAGGGTGCATCCCCTACACTCAATGTCACATTTTGCTTCAATGTAAATTAAAACAAAGTAAAGAATATGTGAAAATGTTGATAATTGCAACTCAATAAACAGCACAAGAATGAGCAGACTTCAAGTCCATTACCATCATTCTCGTATTGCTGAAAATCTCCACATACTTCTTTTCTTTCAGGGACATTCTGGGGAAGATGAAAAAGATTTATGTGTACCAAGCATAACATTTGATAAAATGGTTGTAATATTCAGAATTAGAAAGACACATTAGAAAGAACACATGTTTCTGAATCATTCCTATGTACATTCAAACCCCAATTCTGCCATGTAATGACCTGCATTTTCACATGGGTTTAGAATTATAAGAGATGACAGAGACAATTCCAAATGTTACTCTCTTTACCTCTAGTCAGTTATTACACAAATACTGTGATGCCCAATGGATTATTTTCTTGAGCACAATAATGTGGGGTAAAACTTTGATCCATCTGTAGCTCAGCATACTTGTAAAAATCTGACATTTTAAGAAATCGGAAGTAATTACTTGTGATGTTCTGAATGTTTCCATGGTTTTCATTTGCACAAACTACCTCTTGGTGGGAAAAACACAAGAGCTGAGTTTTGAGGACAATTTGTAACTAAGATGGGATAGGGTCACAAACAGTATGTAAGTTTCTTTTACCCTGTATGTCAGACAGCTAAAGACATATGATTACATATATTTGGTCCATCCCAGAAAGGCAAGAATAAATTCTGTAGGACAAAGATGGATGAATGAAAGCCACACACAGCAAATGGAAAACAGGAAGACTAAGTAAAGAAGTCATCATGGAGGCACAGGTGACTGAAAAGAATAGACCCTAAAGAAATGTATTCTAAAAAGAAATACTGAGTCTAGGGGTAAAACATTTTTAGAAAGGTAATGGAGGAGGAAGAACCAAACAGAAAGAGAGAGACATGACCAGTAACATGTGTTTAAGCCAAAGAAGAAAGGAAAGGAAGGAAGAAAAAAGCATGGAAAGAAATACAACATAGAGTTTTGACCAATATATTAATACTGATAATATTGATTTCTGTTACACTATCATTTTTTTTGCATAAAAATTAGTATAAAAAAACATTCAGTTTTATTAGTATAAAAGGAATTCAATTTGTTAACTATAGTTATGAACCACTTTCTGAAATCTGTAACATCATTAGTACAGAAAATAATTTTCCCCAATTTCCCTCTGAAAAAAAACTGATAATCAGAATGCTAGAATGAAGGTAAAACTGAAAAATATATATTTAATAGCACATGGGTTGGGCATCAAAAAATTTTTACAAATTTTGATCTAAACTCCAATCTTAGCTCAAAGCTGGAAGAAGTGAGGGATATTCTACTATCTAATTTCATATTTGTTACATGTTCTTATTCACTTTTTTATGACATTACTTTATGATAACTCACCAGAACTTTTACCTCTTGAACTTTAAAAGAGAATGCAAACTTAAGCCATATTTTCAGAAATCCAACAGTCTTAATATTTAGCTACCTCAGGCTTATTACTTAAAACACTTCGTTATATATATGTCTTATTTTCTGCCCATTGATTCATGTTCACAATATATGTAAAGGTCTTTCAAATCAAAACACTCAGTTTTCCAAGAAATACCCATGTTTCCTATCTTGCAATAGCTCAGAGGTACAAAAGACTTTTAAAATAAATATTTTAGTAACTAAGTACACAAATTTCTAAACCTGAAATCTGAGTATGACATAAAGATTCAGAGTGTATATTTTAAAACAGTACAATGCAAAAGTTTTCTGAAATTCAAATTATGCCTTATGGTTTTTAAGACTTTTTGCTTCAACAACTAGTTGTAATTTGCAGAAAATATCTAGTCTTCATTTATATTAAGAAATGTATATATACTTTTAACAGGCAGGTCCAGCAAAGGAAGTACAATACCTTTACAATAGAAATGTTGAGAAGCAGGTTTAAATTTCTCCTTTTTAACAAGTTCTCATAGTTTAAATGTAAATACGGAACCCAGGATGGAAATAGAGAAAAGTTCTCCAAAAAGTTTATGAACTAAAATATAAAGCATCCAGGAGAAAAAAAAATGTATGCAGTGTTCTCTATAATATTCAAACTATAGGGCATCAGGAAAATTATATGACTCATAAATACTTATCCAAACCATTAAAGATTTATTTAGTCCTGAGTATAATTAATTAAGTTCATTTACAAGTCACAGTGAGCTTTCCCAAATAATCCTTCCCAAATCTCATATTTCCTGTGCTATTAGAATGCTTCTCCTGGGCTGGGGTTGTGGCTCAGTGGTGAAGCACTTGCCTACCTGTGAGGCATTGGGTTAACTCCCCAGACCACATAAGATAAAATAAATATATTGTGTTCATCTACATCTAAAAATATTTTTTCAGAAAGAATGCTTTTCCAAATATAATTTTGTTGCTGTTATGGATTTTCAAAAACCCCTACTTGCCTGAAGTAGTAGATGGGATGTTGATATTTACAAAAGTAAAAATAAAAATTCAACACAATTGTGCAAGATAATTTCTCCTGAGAAAATTTCCAAATAAGATGACAAGAAAAGCATTGTTAAACTGTAAGACTAAGCACTTCACAAACAAAATTCAGAGCAAGAAAATTAATTTGACAAGAGGGCATTTACCTTGATATCAGGTTTATTGTTGCTCTTTTCTGAAGTAGGCTTGATATCACCAGGATCAGGTCTCTGCAGAACTTCTGAGCAAAAATACATAACAAAAATGGGTGAGTCCAGTCCAGTTTTTAAGGTAATAAAACCTGGTGAATGTTTGGATATCACTATATTAAATGAGGGTTTGGACTCATAGGATTAAAATATGACTCCCATTTTAAGAAAACTTTTGTTTACCTCTTTCTGCTTCTGCTTTTCCCATTCTATAAATCAGTCAGTAAAGTCACACTTGGTTCCATTTCAAAGAGTGATGGCCAATACAATGATGGAGAACTAAGAATAGTGTATTTTCCAAACCTCTCTGTCCTGAAGGCTGAACTGAAAAATCCACTAAGTGGCCAACATAAACTTTGTGGCCTGAATTGAAACAAGTTTAAAAATCTAACATGAGATAGGAAGATATACTGCTTTTCCTCCATTGTATCTCCCTGGATCAGAGACTAAGATGGCTAACTTGAAATTTCAGCCTTGGTGCTTCAGCCTGGAAACCACCTGCTAAAATGTCCCTCTTGATTCCTTTAACTCAAAAAGAGCGCAGAGATTTCCCTGAAACATTTTAATGGTTTGAAAGATGAAGACCCAAAGTAAAAAAGAACAAATATATATGCTGCTACTGGGAATCCCATTCTTAGAGAGATTGAAACATTACAAATTTTAAAATTCAATTAATTTCCCAGTACAACTCCTGCCTTATTCAGAGCCACAAAAAGTATCAAATACTTTAAAACACTCACGGACACTCAGACACTAAATGGGAATGGTTGCTTATGAAGTAGAGGAATGCTACTTGGACTTCTGTTTCCCCAAGTACTATCTAAATATCTTCCTTCCTGTGGGTTTGTACTCCCATGGCCACCTTCAGCAGGGCCTCTAAATCTTCATCCTATGAAGATGCACTTTCCTGAAACAAGGTTGGCTTCAAGAACCATGAGTGGGTGTGGCTCTTTCCCTACTCCAAGAAAATAAGCTAAATGGAGTCTCAGTCACTGGTCTCAGCATACATGTTACCCACCATCCAACTGACACTTCATAATAGCTCTGTCAATAGGAGATGCACAATCAGAAAGAGGACCTGAGGGCCTGGGTGCACAACTTCCCTGGAACTTAGGATCTGGAAGGACATGGGGCTGCCTGGTGCTCACTCAGGTTCCTGGGGCCCCAACTTAAGCACCTAACAGGTGTGTGTTCCTTAAGGTAAACCTGAGGAGAGGCTGGTCAAGTCTGCATCTCAGGTCAGAGGGCAGGGCTCCCTGGAGGCTCCCAGCACCTATAAGGCAGCCATCTGTGTCCCCAGTGCAAGTCCAGACCTTGACTTTCCCTTCCACCTCTGGGGAAGAGCGTCAAGCCGGGGACTGTCCTACTTCCCTGGCTTGCTTGGGGCAGTCCACACTCACCTGTGCCTCTTCTGCCTGCTACATCCACCTTCTTTCGCTTCTTTCTGCTCTAACTTTGGAGGTTTTTGAAAGAGTAGGAATCTGTACAATAAAGTCAGCCTTCTGCAAACTGTCCAGTCCTCCCTATGGTCTAATTCCAATGACAGCCTCTGGCTGGAAGGTGCCCCTTTCTGATGCCATCAAGTGTCCTGGGTTTATCTTTCCCCTGTTTGACTTCAAAAGGTTGCTTGGATCTGCATTTCCATCCTGGGACACAGTTAGCATGGGTTGTGGTCCAGAGCACCAGGGTTTAAAATCTGGCAACTCTGTGAACAAGCAGGAAGGCCTCTGTGATTTTCTTGGTCTCTCTCTGCCTCTTCAGAGTAGTGGGGATGGTAACAGCATCCAACCCCTGGGGAGGATAGAAAGCACTAGGATCCCTGCCTGGCACAGGGTCAGCCCTCAACAGATGCCCACACCATCTTGTCTTCTGGGGAGAAGTTCTGGGTCGAGAAGGAGCAGCAACCCTGCACAATCCTGCTGCATTCCCACTCACCACTTATTTCTGCAATTCACGTTAAAAGCAATTGGATTTTAGAGATGACCTCTTTGATTTGATACAGGTAACTGCTCAGTCCTGGGCCTTGGAAATCTTGCACTTTAAGCAAAATATGGTGAAACTAGCCCTGAGACTGGTCTGTGACCAGGTGGATTTCCAGGATCCGTTCTGCCAAGGCCATGGCCCCAGCTGGCTATCCAGGATGTTGCAAATTTATCCTCCTTTATTGGAGGGGCTTGTTGACATTGCCCTGGGGAGGAGTGCAGGGTTGGCAGTGGGACTGCAGACTCTGCCCAGAAGTCAGGTACTTTGAAGTAGTCATGAGACAGCATGTTTCTGGATCCTCATGCTTCTGACGGAGTGGGCCTGGCATGATTCCTACCATGTGGGCAGGACAGTTCAGGATCCTGGCTGTCCCTCCAGCCCTGGGGTGGGCAGAGCTGGGCAGAGCTGCTTCCTGGCATGGTAGTTCTCCAGGCACAGCTGCCAATGGTCTGCTGTGCTTTTCCTGAGTTGGCACATCTATAAGAACTCTCAGGACACGAGAATCTAAAAGGGTCCTAAGCTACACTTTCTTCAAACAAAAGCTTATTTACAATTCCAGTAGCCCGGGGACCCGTCCTCACCATATGGAGGATCATCAGTGTTCTCCTGTCGATGCGATACCCGCTTCCCAGGGGCTTTTTCTAAATCAAACCTCTGGGAATGCCACTTGGAACTGAATGGCTCTTTGATGGCAATGCCATCTCCAGTCTGCCATAGAACACACCCTGTAGGACTCAGGGATTTCAGCTGCAGGACCCCTGAGAACTGCAGATCCTTTTCTATAGGCCAAGTGCAGATTTCCAAACACCTTGTTTAAAGTATTTTCCAGCATAATAAAAAAAAAAAATCATGCCTTTCCCCTTCTCTTCAACCTTTTGGGCTTTACTTTTATTAAGGGAGGGTGAAATACGCTGTTTCTTTCTGGGGAACAGTTGCATTTCTAAGTCCTGCCTGCTTCCTGTTTTCAGAGCCTGTCTGTCTGCCCCAGGTGGAGCAGATCCCAGAAACTTGTGTGCATGCTCACACATGTGCCTCACAGATACTCATGAGTCCATGAGTCCACACACGCTTCTCTGCCCCCTGAACACTGGTGTGCACCACACACACACACACACACACACACACACACACACACACACATTCCCAGTCTCCTTTGCTCTGTCCCAGTAATGCCAGAGAACTGCAGAGGATTATGGGAATCTCACAGCTGTCATCTGACCTGCTTTTGGAACCCAGACTGGGGGAGGGCAAGTCATCCCAAAGGAGCACCAAGGCAGAGAGGAAGGGTCTGTTTGGGAGCAGGGAGGGGCCCAGGGAGGAAAGTGAGCCTGGAAGTTGGATTCTCTCCTTTGTCCTCTGGGGGCATAGCCAAGGGCAGTGAGTCTGTCTGATCTGTGAACTAGGAAGTGCTGTCCAGAAATCAGATCCCTTTGAGGAAAGGGTGGAGTTCTCTTGCATGGCCGGGCAGGACCCTAATTCAACCTGCTTCACCAGCACCAGTACAATCTGTCCTCGGACTGGAACTCCAGAGGTTCTGACTACAGGTGAGGATTCCTGAAAAGGCTGATGCCATCTCTGGATTCTCCCTCCTCGCCCCTCTTTTGAGCTTCATGCATAGAGCACAGGGTGCCCGTGCCCCAGAATTCCAAGCCATGTTACTGAGAGTCTCTGATGGACCTGTAGGGTCCCAGGTCCTACCCCTTGCCAGCTGGACGAGACCAGCCAGGTTTCCTCCTCCCAAGGGGAGTGGGGCAGTGGGCCACGGGTAGGGGAGGTGCACACTGCCAGTGGCCACTTCCCACCTGGCCAAACCTTGGTCATCCAGAGAGGACGAGGCTCAGCTCATTATGATCCTGGTGCCTTCCTGGGACAGCCGATGGCACGCTCTGCCCTGCCTACTGCCCATCGTGACCTTTCTGTGTGACACCCAGAGAACACATCTTTCCCCTTGTACCTCTGTTTCCGTTTTCTGTTTTCTGGAATTCTCTGCAGCTGGTGGATTTGCCTCCCCTACCAAAGGAGAGAAGTTCAGACATCTAGCTCCTGGGTAAAGGTGAAGCCGAATTTGCTGGTAGCCTATTCCTTCCTGCCTCCCGGCCTCTGCTACACAGAGTGCTAAACCTGGTGAAAGCCGGGGTCCTGCTGAGGTGGCCTGAGTGAATGATGATGACCCCGGGCACCCTTCTCCTGGTGCCCCAGGGCTGCCTGCTGAACACTGCACAGGGCCCCCTTCACGAGGAGGTCTATGTGATAACCAACCACAGCCTGGAGAGGTGGGTGAAGGCGCGGAGGGATTCCACCCTGGGCTGGGCAGAATCTGCCTTGGCAGTGGGGCTACTCACAGGGGTCTGTCTGCACCATGCCTTCTGAGCAGTGGCCCTGGGGTGCTCATGGGAGCCTGCCAGTCTTCTGCCTCCTTCACCTGAAGTTCTTCCCACACATGGCCATCCCTGCTCAGCCAGTCCCTGCAGTGTCTTCCCAAGCTGCCAGCCCCTCCCAGGATGCCACCCAGGTTCTCCACCAGCCCAGACCTCATGTGCCAGCAGTGTGACCCGCTCTGTCTCTCTGGTTATTTCCTCTCCCATTTTGGAGCATTTTCTGTTCAGGACTCAGAGGTCCCTTGCTCTGCTCCTCAAAAGCCCTGGCCTCTGTTCACAGATACCTTCCCCCAGGGCTGGCAGCGCCTGATACCAAGTGTTCTGTGGAGACAGACTTGCTTTACAGGGCTTTGGAGGGCTTCTTTCTCAACAGAGGGAAGCACAAGATGTGGTCTTTGGGGTGTGCGGCTCTGGAAATGCACTTGGTAGACCCCAGGCTCTTGGCACAGGGGGCGTCTGGGATTGCATTACTGGGAGTTGAAAGGAATGTGTAGGTCTCAGTGCTGCAGGGTTCTTGGTCCCTTCAGAAGGAACTTTCCAGGTGTGTGACTAGAGGCTGTCCCAGGCAGAAATCCTGAGCCCCACTCATAGGCAGATGTGTGCTGCCTGTGTCTCTCACAGCGTGGATGAGGGCTCCCCCACACTGGGCCCATCTGAGTGCCAGTGGTCTCTGGCTGCTGCCCCTCCACCCACCACAGGACAGTATAGTTCCAATGGGCTCTTACTCCAACAACATCTAAAATATTTGCCGGCTGGCCCTTTAGAAAATGTCTGGGCTGACCCTCTGTCCAGGTAGGTCCCCATACATGCACCTTCATGACCCCCTCACTCCTTCTGCACATGGCCAGGAGAAAAAGTCTCTGGTAGCCTGGGCTGCAACAGGAAAAAAAGGTCAGACACCTGTCGTGTGCAAAGGTGAGGCAGCATCCCACCTCTGTCCTCACACTGGGAAAACAGGCAGGTGGCCCTGCTGAGGTGACTTCCAGACCTGCAGCACAGTGCTGCTCTGCTAGGCCATGTGGGCTCCTGCTGAGCCTCAGGCCCCTTCTTCAAAGCAATGCCCCAGCAGTCACTGCCCTCTCCACTCCCGTGCAAAACCACCTGCCCTGTCTGCCTGGCAGCCGCCATCATACCCATCGTATTGGAACAGTGCTAGCTAGTGATCACGTCCAGTTCAACGCCCGAGAGTCCCTGGGTTGTCATGTCATGGCAGACATCACTGCTTCTCCTGTGTAATCCACAATCTCCAGACCTTGCTCACAGTCTTTTGCTTTGAGCCCATGTGGAGTGGTTGTCTGGCGACCCCTCTCTGGAAAGCAAATTTGTGCTACTCTGTGAAGCTCACTCCATGAGACACCAGGAGGAAGCCTCTGGAGAGCATGCCAGAGTCCCGTCCAGTGCTCACACTTATCGGTGGCTTCATAGTTGGTGTCACTGACCATCCTTATGATCTTTCTCTCTGGCCAACCTGGTCTCCTTACAGTGCCTGGGGCTGGGTTCATACCAGGTAACAGCACAGGCCTTGTTGATGAGGGCAGGGCAGCTGTCACCGCCCTCCTGTGAGCCAGGTCACACGCCACGCCCCCTGTGCTCTGACTTATGCAGATTTCAGAGAGACCCCAAAAGAGATGCTTTCCAAATACTGCTGCGGATTCTTGCTCCAAATCGTAGGCAGCAATGGAGATGGTGAGGACCAGCTATGGTGTTCAGGTGCCTTCATCCACAGACCTGCCCTGAGACATGTGCCCAGGAAGCCCAGCAACCTGCTTCATCTTAGGATGCCAAAGAGAAGGCCACTTTGCCAGCAGCTTCTTGCTTTTTCCACTCAGAGGCATTTTACTAGGAAGACGGTCAGGGCTGTGGGTTGTGGGCTGGTTCCTGAACTGCGACTGGTGAAAGCTGACCCAGAGCCAGCCTTGCAGAAACTTTGCCAGGGCCTGGTTGGCACCTTGATGGCACAGTTGCACGTGACTGTGTGAGTCTGCAAGACCCAGCACGGGGTTCCCCAGAGCTGCCGTTCCTCGACCCTGCAGCTCAGGGTTAGGGCAAGTGAGTGCCCCCATGCCTGTGGCCGTTCAAAAGCACAAAACCAACCTTGGTAGGTTTCAGCTGTGGGTGCTTTGTGTCTTTCTGCATTGGATTTATGGTAAAGAGAGTAAGGGGTGCCCTCCCAGAATGCAAGGGTGAGGGCCTTTACAATACTGTTTTGAGCTTTTAGATTCTTAAGACCCCAATAAAATTAACAATGCGGTATTATTGATACTCCTTGGGCAAAAATTCCCTTTTCTTGTCAAAAATTGGAATAATTTAGGAAGTACTATACCCAAGGTGCCACATACTTAAGTATTGTAACATAGTCATCGAAAATCCAAAAATATTATTTGAAATCAGATTAATTAAAAGGCTATTCTTAATAAAATTGTGCATTTCCCACAGTCCTGTTTTGCTAAGAGAAACAGGCTGAACTTAAATTCTGTCTGGAGGAGCTGCCCTACAAGTGCCTAGGCCTTTTTGCCATGGACTGTTTAATTCTGACCCAGAGGGAGGATGGGCACAGAATACAGGGTCAGCAAGAGCCGGATCTCCCAGGCATATCCCGGGGCATATCCCAGGGCAAGGAGGGCTGGGCTTGGCAGGGCAGCAGCCTGAGCTTCTGAACCCTTGCTTCAGACGGGAGCGTGGGTGGGCAGCATCAATGCCCTGCCGCATGTCCCTCTTTGCCCCTTCTTCAGGGAATAGATCCTCCTGATCCCTCCAGACCACTGGCCACATTGTCCCCCAGGAAGCTGCCAGTCCCAGTACCCATCACTGCAAGTGCCCCTGTCCTCCACCCTGGCCAGCTTCCTTTCCCAAGACCTCTCCTTGGAGCGTTGGAGGAGTTCTCCTGCCTCCCTGAGTATGAGCCTCCAAGGACACACACTTGGAGGTGCCTTCAGTGCAGTAGAACACCAAGCAGCACATGTGAGGGGCAGGGGACCACTCAGGAAACCAAGGGAGTCACTCTAAGAGGGCCTGTCAAGAGCAAGGACTATTCCTGGCGTCTGCAGACCCACCTGACCTGCCATTCCTTCCTTAGGTGCTAAAGCCTACAAATCCTGTTTCACCAAATGCCTAGTTGCGTCTCCATCACTTGCCCTCCAGGAGCCCTGGCAGAGACGCTGCCATGTTGGTGTTGCTGGCACCCACTTCCTCTCCCAGCAGCTGGACCAAGGCCTGCCCCTGCCTGCTTGGCCAAACTGTCCTGGAGCGCCTGCCAGATGCAGGGAAGCTCTAGGAGTGGGCCTCAAGAAAGCTCCGGCACCCTTGCTGGACACACCAGGGCAACAGGTCTCATGCATCCCTCTGTCTGTGGAGCCTGGCCCTGAGCCACCGACTCAGCTCTCCCAGGCCTGGTGTCCTCATTCTGAACCACGCACTTGACATTGAATTAGTGTTTCTTAACCACCTATTGTCCTAACTCCACCAGCATGAAGCCCTGGCAGCCCCAGGTCCACTCCTTCTGACTCCTCACTCCCTGAAGCTCTCAGGAAGCCTCTGAGTTACACCTGCAAACCAGGGTGGTGATGATAGTGCCTGTGGGCTGGGGTGCACAGGGAACATTGAGAGGCCCCCACAAGAGGACGCTGAACTGGCCATGTACCTCACTGTCTCAAGCCTCCACTCCACGGCCAGGTTTCTGGAGGCTGCCCTCCTCCTACTCACCCTTAATAGTGAAGAAAATGAGGCTATGAAAATAGTCTTCTAGGTCAGAAAACTTGCACTTTTTTAATTCTAGTTTTTCAGAATTCCACTGCTGGGCAGAAATCTCATGAAAAAATTACACTTGCCCTGGATTTTTTATATGGACTTTTCTTCAAGAAAACACAAAAGGAAGTATTCTTGAAATAGACTTGCCTCTGTTTCTTGCTCCAATAAAATGCGTAGAGACCTGTATGCATGTTTCTACATGCATGTGTGTCCTCATGTGTTCGTGTCTGTGTGTGCATACATGAGTGTGTATGTGTCTCTGCATGTGTGTATCTGTATGTGTCTGTGTGTGCATGTTTGAATATGTCTCTGCATGAGCATGTAGGCATCTCTGTGTGTGCATATGTCTGTGTTTGTGCCTGTGTGTGCATGTTTGAATGTGTGTGTTTCTCTGCATGTGTGTGTGTGAGTGGGCTCCCTGCACTCGGGCACATGTTTGGAGTAGAGGGAGAATGGTATCTTCACAGAGGACATTTGGACTCCTAACATTGGAATGTCCTCATTTTCAGGCTGACTTCATGGGGCACTGTAGTTAAGGCTGCTGCCCTTGAGAACCTGTCCGACCAGTCTCTCCTGTCTGTGAAGGATCCTCTGACTGGTTTGCACGGTGCCTCAACTGCTGCAGTATCAGGAGTGTGGCGAGGCAGGAGGGGGTCCTCTGGATCAGGAGTGCAGCAGGCCAGGAAGGGGTTCTCTGAGTCAGGAGTACAGCGGGTCAGAAAGGGGTCTTTTGGGTCAGGAGTGCAGGGGCCAGGAAGGGGTCTCCTCCCAGGCTGCAGTGGCCCTGACATGGAGCCTGGTCACTTCACCCCCAGGTACCCCATGCCTTTGGCACTGGTTGAATCCCTTGGCTGGTGGAAGCGGCTGCCCACTTAGGTGGCATTGAAGGGGGGTGGTGATAGCACTGTGCAGTGGGGACATCTGGACATGCTGGGGGCAGGGAAATCCCATGTCAATGCCTTACTGGCACTTTTCTCCTTTCCTCTTTTTAATCAATTGTTTTTTTTTTATTTGGGCATACAGGACAGTAGGGCACATTTTGGAGCAAAAGGTACACAATGGGTATTCCTTCCCACTTTGGGGAGTTCCATGATGGGGAGTTTCACTGGCCTGTGTTCGTAAAGGAACCAGGAGAGTGAGTCCCATTCCCTAGCTGTCTTTCCCATTCCCATCCCCTCCCTGATCCTCCTTTGTCTAATACAGTGAATCTTCCCCTCTCCAACCCACACTCCTGAATCAGAGTCTTCACCTTTGGTTTGGGGTTGGCTTACATTATGTAGAGTGATGGTCTCCAGCTCTGTCCAGCTCCATCCATTCACAGAGGGTCTAGATGTCCCAGAGTGTCAGATGAACATGTCCCCATCTCCTGAGAAACCTGTGGTGCCCACTGAGGCCCCTGAAGCCATGCTATGTTTCAAAGAACCTTCATGTCTAAGCAGTCCTCACACAGCCACTGTGCCACCTCCCTGTGGGCGTGGGCACTGTCCTCAGGTCTGATCCCCAACAGTCGCCCCTACCTGTCCTCCCTGGTGTGCTCAGTATACCAACAGTGCCCCCAACCCAGGGTCTGTATTAGACTTTTTGCCACTGAAACCCAGGCCTGCAAACGAATGGTCATGCCCCACAACTGAGCCACGCCCCAGCCCATGGCAACAGAGGTCCCAGTACTTCGATGGAACACAGGCCTCCACAAACCTGGTCACTGCCCTACCACTGAGTCACATCAAGCAAAAATATCAGTGTCCTGAGTCCTGGAATGGAACCCAGGCCTGAATATGCCTGCCCATTCCTTACCACTGAGCCATGCCCAGTCCAGGGCAACAATGTCCCCAGTCCTGAATGGAACCCAGGCCTCCACATGCCTGGCCATGCCCAACTGAGCCACAACCCATCCCAACAAACAATGTCCCCAGTCTTGGTTTGGAACCATGGCCTGTACACACCTGGCCATTCCCTACCACTGAGCCATACCAAATAACAGGGCAACAGAGATGGAACCTGGGCCTGAACATGCCTGGCCATGCCATTCTACAGAGCCAGACCCACCAAAGGGCAACAGCGGTTCAACTACTGCAATGGAAACCATACCTACACACGCTGGTCCACTGCCCTATCCTGAGTCACACCATGCCCAGGACAACAGTGTCTGCACTCCTGTGATGGAAACCAGGCCTCCATATGCCTGTCCATGCCATACCACTAAACCACACCTAGCCCAGGACAACAGTGTTCCCAGTACAGAGAAGAAACTCAGGATGCCCCATGCCTGGACATGCCCTACCAGCAAGACACACACAAGCCCAGGGCAACAGTGTCCAAGTCAGGGATGGAACCCAGGCCTCCATATGCCTGGCCATGCCCTACTACTGAGCCACACCCAATGCCAGGGCAACAGTATCCCCAGCCATGGGATGGACCCATGGCCCTAAAACTGAGCCATACCTGACCCAAGGCAAAGTGTCCCCAGTAATGGGAAGGAACCCAGTCCTGCACAGACCTGGCCATGCCCTATCACTGAGACACACCAGGCCAGGGTCACAGTATACCCAGTCCTAAAATGTCACCTACGTTTGCACACCCCTAGTCATGTGATACCACTAAACAACACCCAGAACAAGGGAACAGTGTCCCTAAAAAAGGGAAGAAAACCCAGGCCTCCACATGCCTGACCATGGCCTACCAGTGAGCCAGACACAGACTAGGCAACACTGTCCCACTTTTCCAAGGAAAACAGGCATTGAGGCAGAAGTGGGGGGGAGTATGATGACAGGTCCTGGGGCAGACCTGATACGGTAGGCGTGGACTAGCAGTGGCAGCCTGGACCAGGGCAGGAAGCTCTCCTGCTTTGACATGGTGTCCCACCTCCACCTTCTCACTGGGCAGTAGAGACGCCCGGGTGCTGGCTGGATCCGCCACGGCTCCACCTACAGGAGCACGTTCACTCCCGAAACAGATCCCATGGCGCTGGTGTGCACATGTGTGTACCCTTAATGCGCAGGGACTGTTTGGCTGTTGGTCCATAGCCAAGTACGGTGGGCCCCTGTTCGCAGGCTGTGCACACACATTAGTCGGCCCGTCCATACACCCCAGTACTGGGTTCCACAAGCAGAGAAAAGCCCAGGGGAAGGGACAAGGCCACTGACACCCAAGGATGACCTCTGAGCGGAAGACATTTGCTGCGTTCGGTGCCAGGCCTAAAGTTGACAGATACAACCCAATCGGAGTATCCATAAAGCTGCCAGGCACGGTGATGTCAAAGGAGTAAGGCATCTCCTGCTTCGCAGGGGCTGTAATATCAATGACATAGACAAGAAGAACAGGTAATAGAATCTGCAGTCCTGCAGCCCAGAGGCAAAGGGCCTACCACAGGAGGCAGGTCCAAAAGGAAAAGGCCTGCACTATCCAGGCCATGCCCTGTAGGGACAGGTAGATGAGTGGCCAGGCCTTCTGTCACCAACATGCGTGGCTTTCATATGCTCAGGGAGTCCTCAGCATGTCGTAGTACCTGTAGACCTGGGGGCAGTCTGACGCCCAGGCCTTCCTAATGAGCAGTTGCAGAGAAACCCACTTTAGTGGGTTTCAGAGGTGCAGAGAAAAGCCTGCAGGAGGCAGGGAGCAATGAAGATCTGCACACCACAGGGAGAGGGCGGGGCGGGGCGGGCGAGGCGGGGCCTCACCTGGAAGACAGGTGGCAGGGGGAGAAGTAGCCAGAGGGCCAGGGGAGCGCGGGAGCGCACCTCTGACAGGTCTCAGAGGCGTGTCTGACCCGGTGGGCGTGGACTAGCGGTGGCAACCTAGACCTAGGCAGGTGTCGGTCTGCCCCTTTGACTAGGTGCCCCACCTCCACCTTCTCACTAGGCAGTAGAGCAGCGCTTAGGCTGGCTGGAGCTGGCGCGGCTAAGCTTGCAGGAGCAGGATCACGGCACGCAACAGATCTCTTGGCGCTGGTGTGCACGTGTGTATAACCTTAATCCGCAGGGACTGTTTGGCTGTTGGACTCTACACAAGCCCAGCGGGCCCCTGTTCGCAGGTTGTGCACAGACTATAGTTGGCCCATCCATAAACCCCAGTACTGTGTTCCAGAAGCAGACAAAAGGCCAGGGGAAGGGACAAGGCCTCTGACACCCGAGGATGACCTCTACGCGGAAGACATTTGCTGCGTTTTGCGCCAGGCCTAAAGTTGACGGATACAACCCGATCTGGAGTATCCATAAAGCTGCCAGGCACGGTGAAGTCAAGGGAGTAAGACGTCTCCTGGTTCGCGGGGGCTGTCATGTCAATGACATAGACAAAAAGAACAGGTAATAGAATCTGCGAGTCCTGCAGCCCCAGAGTCAAGGGGCCTACCGCAGGAGGCACTTCCAATGGGAAAAGGCCTGCACTATCCAGGCCATGCCCTGGAGGGGACAGGTAACTGGGTGGGTGGCCAGGCGTCCTTTCACCAACATGCCTGGCTTTCATATGCTCAGAGAGTCCTCAGCACGTCCTAGTACCTGTAGACCTGGGGGTAGTCTGACGTCCAGGCGTTGATAAGGAGCAGCTGCAGAGAAACCGACTTTAGCGGGTTTCCCAGGTGCAAAAAAAAAGCCTGCAGGAGGCGGGGAGCAGTGAAGATCTTCACACTGCGGGGAGAGGGCGGGGCGGGGCGGGGCGGGGCCGCACCTGGAAGGCAGGTGGCAGGGGGAGAAGCAGCCAGAGGGTCAGGGGAGGGCGGGAGCATGCCTCCTGACAGGTCTCAGGGGCGTGCCTGACGCGGTGGGCATGGACTAGCGGTGGCAACCTGGACCTAGGCAGGTGGCGGTCCGCCCCTTTGACTAGGTGTCCCATCTCCACCTTCTCACTGGGCGGTCGATCCGCGTGCCTGCTGGCTGCAGCTGGCGCGGTCAGTTTGCAGGAGCGCGATCACGGACCGCGACAGATCGGGCGGCGTTGGTGTGCACGTGTGTGTACCCTTAATCCGATGGGACTGTTTGGCTGTTGCTCTATAGCCAAGCGAGGCGAGCCCTGTTCCCAGGCTGTGCACAGACTTTAGTTGGCACGCCCATAAAACCCAGTACTGGGTTCCAGAGCAGACAAAAGCCCAGGGGAAGGGATAAGGCCTCTGACGCCGGAGGATGACCTCTAGGCGGAAGACATTTGCTGCGTTTTGCGCCAGGCCTAAAGTTGACTGATACAACCAGATAGGGAGTATCCATAAAGCTGCCGGGCATGGTGATGTCAAGGGAGTAAGGCGTCTCCTGGTTCGCGGGGGCTGTCATGTCAATGACATAGACAAGAAGAACAGGTAATAGAATCTGCGAGTCCTGCAGCCCCAGAGTCAAGGGGCCTACCGCAAGAGGCACGTCCAATGGGAAAAGGCCTGCACTATCCAGGCCATGCCCTGGAGGGGACAGGTAACTGGGTGGCCAGGCGTCCTTTCACCAACATGCCTGGCTTTCATATGCTCAGAGAGTCCTCAGCACGTCCTAGTACCTGTAGACCTGGGGGTAAATCTGACGTCCAGGCTTTGATAAGGAGCAGCTGCAGAGAAACCGACTTTAGAGGGTTTCCCAGGTGCAAAAAAAAGCCTGCAGGAGGCGGGGAGCAGTGAAGATCTTCACACTGCGGGGAGAGAGCGGGGCGGGGCGTGGCCGCACCTGGATGGCAGGTGGCAGGGGAGAAGTGGCCAGAGGGGCGGAGGAGCTTGGGTGTGCACCTTGTGACAGGTCTCTGGGGCGTGCCAGCCCCTGTGGGCCTGGAGTAGCAGTGGCAGCCTGGACCAGGGCAGGTATTCCTATGTCCTCACTCTTCTGCCTGCAAAGGACCTGGGTTCAGCAGTCTTCTGCCTCAGGGAAAGAATTAGGCAAGAGGCAGAGGCGGGAGGGTGGGGGCGAAAGAGCATTTGCCTGAATCTGGAAGAGGTTGACCTGTATATTTTCCCCGCCCGCGCCTAGGAGAATCTAAACCTAATCCTAACCTTAACAGTCACCCTAACCCTAAGGTTAGGTCTAACTATAAAGAAGGAACGGAAATTTTACGAAGGAAAAAGCATATTATGAATGTAGTAAAAAAGTGTAATATGAGGAAAATAGTGCTCGTAATCCACTTAAACCACTAATCTCCCCCCCCCCCCGCCCCCGCGGTGCTGGGAAACCACTATTTTTTTGTTGGCCTATATTTATGCGTACATTTTGTCGAATGAGAGTCCTTATAAGGATTCTTCGAAGTGGGAAGATGATGTGTTTTTCCTCTTGTTTTGTTTTTGCAGTTATTTTTACATTCTTCTTTTTTTAAGGTTTTTATTCTAGTCCTCAGTAATTTTCACTCTTTCTTATCTACTTCACTTAGGATTTCGTCTACTCTCAGTGCCTCTTGATCAATTAACCATCTTCCTAACCTGACTGTTGACATGCACTCTTTTTTCTCTAAATGCTTCATTTAGTCATTTAATTTGTTTGAATTTTTTCTAATTATTTATAGATGACACCAGAGTCCATTTGAATTCTTTTTACACAAATGCAGCACTACTTCTAATTTCTTTGACTGTACTCAATGTAGGGACATATTGTTCAGGTAATCAGACAGGTACATGGAGTAAAAATGTTTGTATTCCTTCAAAAGCATTTTAGGAATAGAGGTCTAGGCACCATTCACATTCTGCAAAGTACCTAGTGCAATATTATTTTTCAAACCTGTCATTAGTTGAGACAGATTACCCTAGGTGTTGTGCACTCAAAACTTTGTGCAAAACTGATAATTCTCACTGTTGCCATATTATTGCCTGTAGTTATTCTTTCATGTTTCCCTTATTTAGACAGGGAGAGCAGAACATCTGTTTACAGCATATGTGGTACACAGTATCAGGAACCAGAGCCAATAGAATAGATGTCAGGGTTGCCAGACTGCAAAGGATTCATGCTGCTTCCCTAACTCCCCTCCCCTGTCTGTTTTTCAGGAGACCCAGAATAGCCAGGGTTTGGGTCCTAGTGTGGTGTATTTTAATAGATATATTCATTATCTCCAAAGTGTGAACTCTTTCTATGGTTATCAATTTCATATATACCAAATAAAAATATCGGAGTTTTAACATTTTTGAGTTCTACATAAAACCTTTTAGGATAATGATGACACTAAGAAAGTGTAAAAAGGACTTTTCCTTCTGGGTTTCAAAACACACCCTCGTCTTTCACAAACTGTTTGCCAACAGTCAAGAAGGCAGATAAATGAGTGGAAGAGAATAAAATTTAGGAACAACCAAATATCTGAAAGAATTAAGAATGTACTACTGGTTACATATTATATTAGTAGGAAAAGAATTATGTGTGAATGAAATGCCTGTTTGGAGTAAATTAGCTGGATTTTTGTGTCACAAAATAATTCCCTGATCAAATGTGGATTACTAATTTTAGATAATAAAATTAGAGAAAAATGCTAGAAGACAATACAAGTCCTCCTTTATACATTTTGTGTAGGCAAAGTTCTTAAGAAAGAATAAACTAAAAAAGAAGTCTTTCTCTCTCTCTTTCTCTCTCTCTCTCTTTCCTTTATCTTTTAGTTTTTAAATTTTGGTCCCATTGCCTTGAGCTTGCTATGTATGTGCTCTACCAGTACCCCACAGCCCCTGAATTCTAACTTAAATTAGAGAAAGTGTTCTTTTCCAAATGTACAAATGACCTATGGATATAGGAAAAAGTACTTATAGTCCCTTGAAAGAGAAGAAATTTAAGTTCAATGATAAATGTAAATATTTTTAGCTACAAAACTTGTGAGGATGAAGAGAAGCAGTACTTACACTGCTGCTTAAGGTTTGAGTTGCTTATGACTTCCCAAATAGATGTTATTACTGTACATTTTAATAACATGTCTCTACCCATCAATTTCTTTATGTTAAATATCTTTGGAATATAATAAAAGATGCATGCAGATTATTTTTCTGAACACTGTTTAAAACATCAATATGTTAAAAAGAACTCATAGAATGGATCTGGGGAATAAAACGCAGTGCATTCCTAGAATGGAATATTATGTATCCATTGAAGCTGACAAAGATGTAGATGTATGTTGACCTGGAAGATATTCTTTTGTATATCAGGTGAAAACAAAGCTTGATTATACATACACACAAATAGATTGGGTCTTGTGTTAGTCACAAATATATGAAAAAAATAGAGTAAAAGTAGTTATTTTCAGGCATTCAACTTATAAGGAAAATTTTTCTTTTCCTTTTTCATTTAAAGTTTATTTTATTTCCAATATTGGGCAATTTCTCCTTAGTTTCATTGATAGCAGAAAATATGCTCTGTTCAATTCAATAGTTTGACATTTTCTGTGTTCTGCTTTATTTACCTAGCATATGGGTAGTTTTGATAAAATTCTACATCTATTTCTACTTTTTTCTTACTTGTTATTTCTACAATGAATATGTGTAAAAGTTCTAATGAGAATTTCTTGTTAAAATAATCTTTGGGAGGAACAGGGATATGACTTTTGTACAAATAAAAATGTCTCTCTTTCTGCTAATTTTTGTGTATGTGTGTGTGTTTGTGTAGATTAGAATCTTCTGCCAACTTTTAGCCTCTTCAGAAGTGAAGGTAATTTTTCATATGTACTTGCAGATATCACTGCACATACATTTCTTATACATATGTTTTATTTCATACAGATTTATTACATAGACACAATTGGAGGTTTATCATTTTGTTTTAGTTACATTCTTATGAAAATAAAAGAAAGCAAAAATGAAAGATTATTAGTACTGCAAAAGTATTGCTTTAATTTATAACGTATTTAAAAAAAAAAATACTGAACTTCCCACCAGGCACCTTGGCACAAACCTGTAATCCTAACAACTTGTGAGGCTGAGGCAGAAGGACCTCAAGTTCAAAGCCAGTCTCAGCAGCTTAGTGAGGCCTTTAGCAATTTATTGAGACTCTGCCTCAAAACAAAAAATAAAAAGGGCTGTGACATTGTCTCAGTCGTTAAGTGTCGTGTCCCTCGCCCGCAAGAAAGCACGACACAGGAATCTTCCTTCAGCAGTTTAATCAGGACCTTATTACTATACAACCATGGATTTTTCTTCTTCTTCCTTGAACCGAATTCATACACCTTTATACTCTTGCAATAGCCAATCTACTCCTGCCACTTGGCCTATGTTCATAGGTGCTCCCATATGTAACAGTTGGCACAACCAAATAAGGGCTTGTTTACCTAGAATGCACTTCAGGCTTTAGCGGAAACCAGCGCCATCTTCTCATGGCGGCGTGGCGGCTCGCCACAGCTCCCCCTTCTTTATTTTATGAACACAGGTGAAGGTAGAGGCCCTATCCTACTGTGCAAAAGTGGCATATAGTGAACATCAGTCCCAGAGTGGCGCCTTCTCCGGGCCTGACATCACCTAAGCCGATGCCTTTTTTCGTAGGGTGGGACGTGAACATCAAACCCACATGCAATAGGGCATGCCTTCCTTGAGGTTCAAAATAAAACTCTCAAGTGCAGTGCTTTGCCTCGCATCCTGCGTCCATGAAGACATAGCGGTATGGAAAACCATACTTGGGGGAGCTTATCCAGCTTGCGCAACTGCAAGGGCCTGAGGTAGGAAAACACATCACCTTTCTTGCCAATGCTGTACAATACAGGGGCATCATAATGAACACAAGGCACACAGTAACAGTTCTCTCCTCCAACATCATTGTTATAGTTCAAGATCAAAGGTGGAAGTTACAAGACAATTGAAGCTTTAATTAGTACAAGAAATCTCCAGGATGCAAATACACAGTCCTCAAAGAAAAGTACATAGTAATTACAGCAGTACCCTGCAGACACCTAGCGTAAATGATAATTCTAACTTTAACAGAGATATACTAAAAATGCCACTTATTCTCGTGCCAGATTAGCCAACCACACAGAAGGTGACACCCCTTGCTCAATGGCCAACACAGCCTGAATTAACACCGCCTTTTCACGTGCTTGACGCACTCTTAGCTTGTAAATAAGCCAAAGGCAAAGGCAAGTGCCTGCAAAACAAATACATCCAAAGATCCCCACACCAACCCATTCTTTAAAATAACTAAAGGCAGAGGTAAGCCAGCTGGAGAACTGGCTCAAAGTAACAGGCTCAACACGGGTGTCATTTAAAATCTCAATCTGCAATAATTGTTGATTCATCAACTTCTCAGCTTCTAGGGACCAATTGCCTGCAAGAAAGGCGGAAATCAAGTGGCTTTGATTCTTTGCTTCTTCATATCTTACTGGAGTTATACACATGTGTTTATGATTCCCGATGCATCCAACTTGTGCAATGTTGAAAAGTTCATCCAACTGTACTTGTAGTAAATCGATCCTTTGATTCACCGCCAAGATCCCTGATAGGATATGTCTGTTGATGCAGTCCTGGGATTCCAGCACCTGTGCAGTTTGCTGTATGACTTGATTAATGGTTTGTGCTGTTTGAACTTGATTGGTCATGGCTAGAGCAGCAGTAGTGGCTGCAGCAGCAGAGACAGCAATAGCAGTTATTATGGCTGCGGTAATGCCAAAGTCTCTCTTTTTTCTCTGAAGAGGTGCACCAACAGAAAATTATCTGGATTGACCTCCACTGGGACAGGTACAAAGGTGGGTACCTTTACAATCACAGCAACAGATTCACTACCGTTCCAACACTCTGAAAGCAGGCAGGTAATATTGTCATTAGAACAATTTAAAATCGCTTCCGAACTGTTTGATAATAGAAATAAAAAAGGGGGGGTTAAGCATACTGGAGCGGGGGGAAGAGTAGCGTTATATAGCTGCTTATGCAACGACAAGTTTCCTAGTCGATGTCCTCTCTGTATATCTTCCGTGATAGTACCTGTTGCGTTATGCAAAGAGAAATTGCCTCCTTTTAATAAGGCTAAAGCAGAGATGTCAGCCGTGGCTCCGGCCCGATTACCTATCAGCCACTGATAAAAGGGCCACCCGATCCGGTAGAGGTACCATTTTTTGTGAAATTATAGGAAAGCTTCTTAAGGGATGGAGATATAGAGAATCCCGGAGCCACCTCTTTATGATCCCAATTTCTGTCTTGACAATGAGTAAATATTGGGGGGAAGCTTTTGTAAGGGGTACAAGCGGGTGAAGCAAGAAACCATGTGGCATTTGTCGCATTTTTCCTTGCCCATGGAAAATGACCGGTACTCACAGTAACCAGGGTGGTGATATTTACCACTTCACTATTATTTCCCACACCAGATCCAGACTGCAATCCCTGCGAAACCTGCGTGAGGGCAGAAGTCTGTATGTTTAAGGATACGCTGTTATATTGCAAGGGATTGTCCCAGGAGGTGACATTTTTAAGGAGCAGACGCACACAGTGTTGACTGCTACTATGAAGGGAGAAACAAAAGACTTCTATCGCGTCCCCTGCCTGCAGAGAAACACGAAACCGGATCGGGGCAAGTTCTTTATTTTCTGCAGTCTGCTTCTTCTGGCTGGCCGGCGGCGGCCGCTCTTGCAAGCGCCTTACATTACATACAACAACCAATCAGCTTATAGATCACGAGGGGAAAGCATGGACAGTAATGGAGCATAATAGCGTGCATATAGCAATCATGCAGTGTCCACGAGGACCCATGACCAATCACATTAACTTCCTCAAATAACGCCACTTGTTGGCAGAGAGAACTAGTCTGCTGGAGGTACCTGGTTTTGTTCTCAGCACTTCCTTGGCACCTTGCCAGGCGCCATCTTGGCCACGCCGAAGGGCTGGGGTACCCCGACAGCTCCCCCTTTTTTATTTATTAAAAGAATGCTGGCTCGGGATCGTGCCTGTCTTAGGCGGAGTGGTCAACCATGGTCCTTACCCGTCATCGGATAACTGCAGAGCATGCTACAGCTCCTGTCTTAGGTCGGTATGAGGTTACCTTCTTCCTTACCCGTCATTGACTACCGATCCAGCATGCTCAGCCAGACTTGAGGAGAGCTGCCAGCCTCTAAGGCCATCATGGCTTGATGGAAAATGATACGATCTCTGGCATGAACTTGGCGTATACGCATGATAAAGCGTGTGAGGAAGATAATTGCAATAATCATTAGCACACACAATGCTCCCATTCCTGCCCATTGCTTTACAAAACTGAAGGAAGAGGATAACCAATTTTGCATTTCAGATATAGGGGCTACATTAACTCTAGTAGAATTAAGGCTAACAATTTGTGATCTAAGAATGACAGTAAGATTATCAAATTTATAAGACCAATTGGCACGTAGCTGAGTAGATATGATTTTAGACAAATTTGCTGCATAACTAAGATTATGATAAGCTATAGGTGTGACGCACAGTCCCGGCAGATGATAAATACACCCCACGCTTAACAGTTCCTGTAAAAGGTCCATCTGTTCTTGAAGTAAGTCCACACGCTGGTTCACCAAAAGTAGTCCTGCTTTTAGGTGTTGATCCACTGTTTGTTGAGTAGACAGAGCAGTAGCTGTCTGCTGGACCACTTCATTAAGCTTAGTTGCTGACTGTACTGATGTCGTCAAGGCTACAGCTGCTGCGGCGACTGCTGCTGCTGATGCAACTATGGTGGTAATGACTGCTACGGTGATTCCAAAATCCCTCTTATTTCTGGAAAGCAATACTGGCAATTCATCATCTGTAACAGAAACTGGCATAGGCAGAAAAGTAGGAATTCGCATGATGACCGCTCGGGAGAAATTGGTAGCATTCCAACATTGAGAAAGGTAGCATCTAGATTGAGAGCAATTAAGATTTGTGCTATTAGTGTTAGTTAGTAAAAACATAAAAGGAGGGAACACACAGACTGGGGTGGACAAGAATGAAAGATTTTGAGTACAATTAGTAGTAGTCCTGGCTCCACTCTTGTCAATTCCAGTCCACTTCCTAGAAGTCCATTCGCATTGTCTGAAAGATCCTCCTTTAAGAGCAAAAAAAGGTTGTAAGTTAGTATATCCTGAAGTCGAGGTAAATAGTAACCAATTATCAAAAGGATTAATGCGCCTTCCGCCAAATTTGCCGTCATGATCATGAAAGTCATCAGTGGTACGCTGAGAAGTAAAATTTGGTGTGAAGAAAAATCCATGTTGAACTGGGGCTGCTTGCTCAGCATCTTGACAACCTGTCCAGGTAGGAAGTGTGGAAAATTTTGGATTACATGGAGGAAAAAGTCTAGGAGTTTTAAATCCATTAGTGGGAAGTGGTAATCTGTGAGGTATAAGTCCTGTAATCAAGGTGGCTGCCCCTTCCCATTTTTCGTGTGATACGGTTATGTATTTACCATTATCAATGTAACCACCAAGCATACCGTAGCGTTCGGGTAGAGCATCAGGAGAATCCCTGGATGTAAAGAAACCCTGTACCTGCTTTTGGAGAACAATACAAGGGTTAAAGTCATTACTACTAATAGCATTATCCTCAGGTATATCAAAGCACAAGGTTCCAGGGAGGGAGAAAGTGGAAAAATTATATAGATGAGTATCTGGATCAAAAGACGTGGTGGGTAATCCTGTAGCCATCTTGGTGGTGAACAACGGAGGAAGTAAAGAGGAAGTATTAGTTAACGGTAAAGGATATGGCCAGGCTTTAACTATCGCCCATAATTCTTCTGTCTTCACCAGTGTCAACATCATCATTAGCAGGGCGCTTATCAGCACGATGTTCTTCATCGTTACTTTGATGCACCAGTCTGGTCAACCTTTCAGGTATCCAAATTGGTGTTTGCTGATCCTGTGGGAAGACACAAACAGACCCTCGGACCCACCGAAGAACTGGATCTGGACCTTTCCATGTACCTGTGAGAATATCTTTCCACTTTACCCACATTTGAGTACTTGCGGGATTAGCATGTCTCTCTGCAGCCGTGCTTCCATTTTTGTCCACATTTAAAAAATTTAAAATAAAAAGTACTAAATTTAGTTTATCTTTAGGTGCTCTAAAGTCAGCACCTATTCCCCCTTTTTGTTTTATTAAACAATTTTTTAATGTTAAATGAGTGCATTCTACTATTCCTTGTCCTTGAGGATTATAAGGAATTCCTGTGATGAGCTGTATACCAAAATTTTTTGTGAATAGAAGAAAACTTTTAGATGTGTAAGCTGGCCCATTATCAGTTTTGATGATTTTTGGAACGCCCCAGGCTGCAAATGTTTGTAAACAATGTTGTATAACATCTTTAACCTTTTCACCAGTGTGAGCTGAGGCCATAATTACTCCTGAAGCGGTGTCTACTGAAACATGTACATACTTTACAGTACCGAATTCAGGAATATGAGTTACATCCATTTGCCAAATATGATTAGGTAACAGTCCTCTGGGATTTACTCCAACAGACTGTACTGGCAATAGGGTGGCACAATGTTGACATGTTTTCACAATTTGTCTAGCAACATCTTTAGAAATATTAAACTTTCTTCTAAGAGTAGTAGAATTAACATGAAATTGTGAATGAAACATCTTAGCTTGTTCTAATAGTGTAAAAGCAAAGATGGCTTTTGTGGCTTTATCAGCCTTAGCATTTGCTTTGGCAAGTGGTCCTGGTAGGCCAGAATGAGCTCTAATATGTCCTACATAAAAGGGGTATTTGCAGTCTAAAATTAGGGCACGCAAGTTTCGAAAGTAAGGAGCAACTGTGGATCCATCGGGAATATAAGGCACAGTTTCTAAACAAGGTATTGATTGTACTATATAATAACTGTCAGATAACAGATTAAAAGGTTGATCCATCATGATATTAAAAGCTAAGACTACTGCAGCAAGCTCCACTACTTGGGCAGACGAGGAAGGGAGAATGATGGTTTCAGTTTTATCTACAACTATTACTGCTCCCACTCCATTTTTAGATCCATCAGTAAATATTGTTTGGCAATGACGCAAAGGCTGCGTCTTTGTAATTTTTGGAAATATAATTGGAGTATTTTTACAAAACTGTATCCATGGATGTTTAGGATAATGGTTATCAAATGTTGCTGTAGTTGAGCAATATAAAACAGCCCAGTCATCATCATGCTGAATCAACCACTGCATTTGTAGTTTAGTATAGGGAATAATAATGACCTTAGGGTGACTTCCAAATATGGTAATACAGGCCTCTAACCCTTTATATATCAACTGAGCTATTGCCTTAGGAAATGTTTGTAACTGTTTTGTGGGTGATGCTGGGAGATTGATACTCTGCAAAGGTCCTCCTTGCCATAGAATTCCATATGGGCTATGTTGTTCTGGGATAATAATCAACATTAGAGGTTGGGATGGATCACATCTTTCTGTATGATCTGATTGCAATCTCTGTTCTATCAACGTGAGAACCTTTTGTGCTTCCGAAGTAAGGACTCTCGGGGAATGGAGATTAGGGTCTCCTTTAAGTATATTAAATAGAGGTTTCAGCTCTCCTGTGATAATCTTTAAATATGGCCTAATCCAATTTATATCTCCAAGGAGTTTTTGAAAATCATTTAGATTTTTAAGCTTATCGGTTCTAATGGTTAATTTTAAAGGCTTTACCATAGTAGCTGTAAGCTTAGTGCCTAGATATTCTTGAGTTTCTCCCATTTGTAGCTTTTCTGGAGAGATGTTTAAGCCATATTGTTGTAGAGTGGAAATTAAAAATTGTAAAGCCTTTTCCAAGAATTGTCTGTTTTTGTGGCAGATAAGAATATCATCCATATAATGATAAATTAACAAATCTGGAAAATTGTCTCTTGTAGGTTTTAAGGCTTTATCTACATATATTTGGCATAATGTGGGACTATTAGTCATGCCTTGAGGCAGCACGGTCCACTCAAATCTTTGGTCAGGCTGTGCATGATTGAGAGAAGGTAAGGTAAAAGCAAACCGCCAACAATCCCTTCTATGTAATGGGATTGAGAAAAAACAATCTTTTAAATCTAAAATGACAGTGGGCCAATTTTTAGGTAAAGCTGTAACTAAAGGCAATCCCCGTTGTATAGGACCCATAGGGAACATCTGTGCATTAATGGCCCTTAAATCATGTAATAATCTCCACTTTCCAGACTTTTTCTTAATGACAAAGATAGGAGTATTCCAGGGAGAAGTAGAAGGTTGTAAATGTCCTGCCTGTACTTGTTCTTGTACTAATTTATGAGCCGCTTCTAACTTTACTGTAGTAAGGGGCCACTGTTGAATCCATTGTGGCTCATCATTTTTCCAAACTATTGGAATTGGTGTAATAACAGTGGCCCCTACATAAAACCCAGCCCTCTGAAATCATTTTTTGGAGGAGGTAAGGGCAAGGGTTGTAGTGATCCCTGTTGTTCTCGACCTAATCCTTGACTTTCTGTATATTGCATCTTTTTCATCATATGTGTCACAGGTTTAGAATTAATATTTGTTGTTAATTTAGCATTCATTTGAGTTAAGACATCTCTCCCCCATAAGGAAATAGGTATTTTACAGATATATGGTTGAAAAATCCCTGAATGGCCCTCATTATCCCTCCAGGACAGCGAAGCAGCACTCTGGTTAGGTGATTGAGCCACACCCAAACCTTGTAAATTTTGATTAGCTGTAACTACAGGCCAACCTTTGGGCCAAACTGCCTCACTTATTATACTTTTATCAGCTCCTGTGTCCAGTAATCCTATAAAAGGTTTATGTCCCACTATTAACTGCATTATGGACCTATCTTGGAGGTCCATAGTAAAATTAGCCCGGGTTCCTCCTGTAGACCCAAATCCGTTATTTCCCCTTATTGTCTTCTTACTAGGCCACAAGGAATGCTGACTAGGTAAAATTAACATTTGTGCTATCCTATCTCCTGGAGAAATGACTGTGATTCCTTTGGGTGAAGAAACCATAGCCTTAACTTGTCCTTGAAAATCAGGATCAATTACTCCTGGGTGGATTATAAGACCTCTTAAGGTAGAAGAACTTCTGCCTAGAAGCAATCCTACTGAATTTGCCGGAATATTTCCCTCCCAATCTGTGTCTACCATTTGTACACCCATATCAGGGGTTAATACGAGTCTGGAGGTGGCACAGATGTCCAATCCTGCACTTCCTGAGGTGGCTCTTCTTTCCTGAGCTTCATTCCCTTCTCGGTTGGAGGATACCACTGTCGTGGCACTTGTTGAATCACCCCGTATATTTGTTGTGGGCCCCGCGGCGGGTCCCTCACCCCATTTTTTTGTAGCTTGGGGTTAGTTGGTAAAGGATTCCCTTCTTTGTCCCTAACAGAATAACATTCACTAAGCCAATGATTTCCTCTTTTACACCGAGGACATAACTTGGGCCCCTTTCCTTGGCCATTGTTCCTGGAAGGGCAACATGCTCTCAAGTGTCCCATTTGTCCACATATGAAGCAGGAACCAGGAGGTCCCCCTTTTTTACCCCCTCCTCTTTGTGCTAATGCTGTGGCAAGAACAGAGGTTTGTCTGTCGAGTGCCGCAATAAATGCAGCACTATTTCCAGAGGCCTCATTAATGTCTTTGCAGACTCTTAAATAAGTAGACAAATCTTTATTTCTCCATGGCCTGATGGCATCTTTGCACCATTTATTGGCTTGTTCATAGGCTAATTGTTTTATTAATGGCATTGCTTGATCAGCATCTCCAAAAATTCTGGAAGCTGTTTGAATTAATCTATCAATGAAGTCTGCATAGGGTTCATTACTTCCTTGGGTAACTTTTGACAACTGTCCTTGTAAATCTCCTGACCCTTGTAGGGTTTTCCATGCTTTAATAGCAGCCACAGCAATTTGAGCATACACTGCAGGATGATAATTAATCTGTGCCTGGACTCCCTCATAAGGCCCTGTTCCCATCAACATGTCTCTGTCTACCTGCGGATTCCCTGAAGTTGCATTGTGCCTTGCAGTGTCCATTGAAATTTCCTGCCAAGCTGTTTTCCACATAAGATACTGTCCCCCTGACAAGGTTGCTCTAGCTAGATTAGTCCAATCCAAAGGTAGCATATTTAAGGACATCATGGTCTCTACCAGTGAGACTGTAAAAGCCGATTGAGGCCCATAAGTGCTCACTGCTTCTTTTAGCTGTTTAACCATTTTAAAATCTAACAGCTGATGAAATCTTTGATTCTGGGCATCCTCAAATACTGGATATGTAGCATTCTGTAAGGAGGCCCACCCTTGGTGTCTGCTGTGGTGCTCCTTTTTCTTAAACTCCATAGGTGGTGCACTGGGGGCAATAGGTGTACTAAGCCGTCTAGGCGCTAGATGGTGCTCAGGTTGCACGCTTAACTTTCCCATAGCTTCTTCAAGTTCCTCCCCAGTAAGTTCCTCATCGGAACTTTCTCTTTCCGTATAATTTTCTCTTTCTGAATTCTGAGAACATGATCGTTCCTCTTTAATTTCTTCTAAAATCTGACTTCCTTCTTCTAAAGGCCCCTTTAAATCCCTAAAAGGGTTTTTTGATTTATTTTGCTGCATCAAACAAGATTTAATAAGTGACCATATGGGCAGTGTTCCCATTGGCAATGGCTCGCATCTCTCCGCTTCGCGCAAATCCTCTCCTAGCTGTTCCCACTGAGGAAGATTTAATAGCCCTTCGTCTAAAAGCCACAGAGAGACTTTCTCTACAGTATCAAGAAACTTTAAGGCCGTATTTGCCTTCAATGGAGTTCCGTGATTTTTTAATAGTTCTCTAAGAGGCTGCTGCATTCTAATCTTAGACAGATCCATTCCCATGATTAAATCTTATAGCACTACGAGCTAGTTTACTAGTTTAAACACACAAACAAAAAGACAAGCGCGCACGCACACACTCTCTCACGCACACACACACATACACAGTTTGGTACCACTGTATAAATCTGTATTTGGCCACTTCACTCGTCCCTCCCACGGGGATCCTTTTGTTACTTCACTCGTCCCTCCTACGGGGATCCTTTTGTTATGAATTGTCACGGCTCCGCGATCGTCTTATAAATTGTCTCGGCTCCGCGATCATCGAGACGTCTCACCTTTTGTACTCTCGGACTAATTTGTCTTGATTTGAGAACTTATGTGAACTTACCCTTATATCTTAACTCGTTCCCGGTCTTGTTTCGGCACCATTTATCGCGCTCCCCGCCGGCAGAGAGACACGAAACCGGATCGGGGCAAGTTCTTTATTTTCTACAGTCTGTTGCTTCTGGCTGGCCGCGCACGGCTGCCCTTGCAAGGGCCTTACATTACATACAACAACCAATCAGCTTATAGATCACGAGGGGAAAACATGGACAGTAATGGAGCATAATAGTGTGCATATAGCAAGCATGCAGTGTCCACGAGGACCCATGGCCAATCACATTAACTTCCTCAAATAACGCCACTTGTTGCACAGAGAATTAGTCTGCTGGAGGTACCTGGTTTTGTTCTCAGCACTTCCTTGGCACCTTGCCAGGCGCCATCTTGGCCACGCCGAAGGGCTGGGGGTCTGCGGTACCCTGACATGTGTTGAGTAAATGCCATGGACCAGATGTGGCCCAGGATTCTGGGTGTACCTTGGGAGCAACATAATCACAACACCCACCTTGTCCTCCTGTAACAATAACTATAATGACCTTTTTTTTTTTGTATATTTGATACTGTCTGGGTGCTTAAAGTATTTTAAGTATTTCAACTCAGTAACAACTCTGAGATGTTACTACTATTTTTAGGCAATAACTAAGGTTAAGGGGTGAACCACCTCCAAAACTGTTTAGGCAAAAGCAATCAAGTTATGATTTTGGTTTAGTTTCAGTATGGTGTACTGTTCTGGAAGTGAAGGAATACTGATAAGAACAGCCATGACCATAGTGGAACCAGAGCACAGTGACTGTTACACTAATAAATAGGGAAAAAAGTTACAGGCAGAATTCTCTCTAAAAGGAAGGGAACCTGGAAAGTATAGAGTCCCAAACAAGGTGCTCCTCAGTTTTCTACATAGTTTTGTGTACTTCATACACTTCAGTGAATGAAACCAGCTGGTCAATGTGTGGTCCAGTGAAGAGTGGGTAATCACAGCACTATGGGTTTCCCCTGCCATTCTCCTCCCCACCATCATCATAAATGATTGGTAGACAGTGTTCACTGCATGATTTCACATCTTTCTGTTGGTCTTTGTGCACTCTGCAGCAGAATAACCAGTAGCTCAAGGCTGATCCTCCTTTATGATTTAGTTTGAAAAAAGCATAGTACTCAAATTTTTCTTTTAGTTTCCCACAACAGCAATAGCAGGACACTTGGCCATCTGAGCAGAAACATAGGGTACTAGGCAGAATTCTAAGATGTTCCCCAGTGTAAATATTTGTGTAATCCCTATCCCTGAATGTAAGTAGAATTTTTGAATATGTTGGGCTATTGCTACCATAATTATAGGATCATGTGACAGAAGGGATTTTGCAGATGTAAATAAGGTTCCTAATCAGTTGACTTTGATTTTCTCAAAATGGAGCTGTCCTGGGTAAGCCTGACCTAATCAGGTCAGAGAGATTTGGAAGCATGGAAGAGATTTTCCAACTTATGTGCTTTGAAGAAGACATGGCACCAAGAGCAAACTTGAAGATGAGTGTGGTCCTTACCCAACAACTGGCCAGAAAACATGGACCTCACTCCATGAATTCTTTGAGGAAACAATGATTTCAGAATGTGACCCAGATTTTCAGTCCCAACCCCACTTTAATTTAAGCCTGGTTGGAGTATATAACTAACTTGTCTCAGGTTCTTCATCTATATAAACTGTGAAATAATAAATTTGTGTTGTTGAGTCACTCAGTTTGTGACTGCCATGACTCTGTGGAAAATAATTGCACAATACTATACTCACAGGCCACTTACCAGTGTTAATGATGGATCTCATATCCAGCGGTGCTCCATATAATTGTAATTAAGCCAAAAATTCTTATCACCTAGTGATGTCAGAGTCATGCTAAGATCATTGTGCAGTGCAGTGCTCCTGTGTTAACAGTGAGGCTGGTGTAGACAAACCTATGAGACTGAGAGTCTTGTAAAAGTATAGCATTCAATTGTGTCTAATAAACAAATGCTTGATAGTGATGTTAAGTGACTGTGTTCCTGATCCGTATCTTTACTCTACTTTGTATCATCATATTAGAGTGTATTCCTACTTAAAATAAAAGTAGGTTGCTAGAAAACAGTATGCTGAGTTAGTCCAGTAGTAGTCTTGTACATCTTGTGTTTACCACATCTCTTGATTGCATCAGGAGGTCACATTCAGGCACCATCTCTTAATTGACCTGTAATATCAAGGTTTGTGTAAGTACATCCACATAATGATGAAATTACCCAGTGACACATTTCTCAGGATGCATCTCTGTCATTAAGCAGTGCCTGATGGCACCACAACTCAGAGAGGTACCATCCTCCCAGCAGAGCTTGCTTGGCTGATTTGTTTTAGTGACTCTCTAAAAGACTTTTATTCTGTTCTTGACTCCAGGTATAATAAATTTAACAAAGCCTGCTCTCAGTTATCCATAGAAATTCACCTTTAACTCTCTGAGACCACTTTATGTTATTCAATAAGCTACATTTGCATTGCATTGATGACAGTTATTTTTTTATAATTTTTAGATGTTGATAGACCTTCATTTTATTCATTTATTTATATGGGTGCTAAGAATCAAACCCAGTGCCTCACATATGCTGGGTAAGCACTCTACCACTGAGCTACAACTTCAGCCCCTGATGATAGTTTTTAATTTCAGTGTGGCCCTACTAATGGCATGATTTGTGTATGTTTTTCAAACAAACATATACATATATGTTTTTATTCAAAATTTGAGTATAGCATGACATAATTATCATAGTTATTATATTAGAAATATTCCTGTTGAAAATCAAGGTTATTAGCAACTGATTGAGTTTGAGTTGTTAGTAATTAAACTAACATGTAAGTAGCATGAATAATTATCAAGGGATTGTAATGTGTTGCTTTTTATATTTGACCTTTCTTGTGTGCAATAAAAGAATAAACACATTTTTATACTTTGTTACTATGAGGAAGTACAGCATGCCAACTGTAATGAGGAATAATTTGTTGGAATGAACAATATTTGAAATGAAATCTGACCATATATACATTTTTGTTATAACTAAAATTTCTATTAAGCAAGACAAAAATCTGTAGAAATTGTCCCTAGGTTTAATGATCACATAAATAACTGTTTCAATTATTCAAGTCTTACATGAGTTCAAAATAAATGAATTATGCATCAGACAATTTTGTGTCTTTTGTTAGTTTTGTAGTATTGATTTGGATAAAGATTAGTCCTAGTGCATAACGGGAAAGGATTCCATGTGGTTGTGTTTGGGTTTTTATTAGATCTCAAACTGAAATGCTATTTTATCTAGATCAGCATCACACATCCATCAATTGCAATTTATTTTATTTGGCTGGCTTATTAAGGTGGCTGCACATCAGTGTTGTCCCTCACTTAAGTGATTACATTTGAAGGTAAAAGAAAAATGCTCCAGAGAGAGATCCAAGATGCAAGAAGTTTAGGTGGCAAAGCAGAAAGCCGTAGAATGGTTCACAGCTTTCTACCTGCATTCAAGTTTGCATCTGAAACTCACGGCAAAAAACATAATTGCTGTGAATCCAGGGAATGAATCATCAAAAAATACTTTAAGACATGGAATGTAAACTTATATCTCTTCACCAACAATTTAAAAATGTTACTTGTAGGAGAAGAAAAAAAAGAAAAAACAATGTGAGGTCCAGAAGCTTGAGAAACCAGTGGATCCATCCTCCCCCATCTGCTGTTAACCATATCAAGTTGTTCAATGTGTAACTCTCCACTAGCTTTTGAGTGGCAGGGGTCTCTCTGGAGGCTGTGTCATTTACATGGTTAAGGGTGTTTCAGCAGATTAATGCAGTATTTCTCCCAGTGTGGTCCAGAGGGGTCATATGTGAGTGTGTATTTGAATGTTTGATAAAAATGGAGATTCAGGGACTCTACCTCAAAACTACCTAATCAAATCTCTAAGGAGTTTTAGAAAGGGCAATAGGTAAATACAATGCACAAAAAGGCTTTCATGCTACCAGATAATAAGTATGTACAACAAGTTAATTCATCCTTCTCTCATCAATGCCAGGAATTCTTTCTCCTATATTCTTTCCTCCCATTTATCTTCAATCCTTAAGGATGCACTGAAGTACAGCTCCAGTTCACCTCTGAGTCACCACATATTGTTCCCATTTAACCACCTTCGCCCACCCAGCAAATCACCTTTGCTTTTCATCCTTAAGACAGGGTTGCCAGCTAATGTCTGGGTGTGGTGTTATTTCCTTCTCTTCACTGTGGATTCTGTTTAATCATGGAACATGGAGAGTGATGCATGGATGAAACTGATAGTTGGAGCATTGGGATATGCCCTTGGAGATGGATTTGCTCAGCAGTCCACAGGACACTTTGAAAATCCAATTGAACTGTAGTCCAGTCTGTAGTTTGATGCCACACTAATACCTTGGGACATCTGTTCATCTGTGGAATGTTCTAGAATGAAAAGTGACTGAAACTTCTCAAACACTAGTGTTTATGAAACTTATTTCAAAGCTGTTTACTTTAAAAAAAGGTGGTTTTTTTTTCATAACAGCAATACCTATATTTCCATTTTTCTTCAGAAGAATAATTTTAAAATCTTCTGGTATAAATTTACAAGTATTTCCTATAAATACTTTGGTGTAGATGGTGGTAAAACTATGAGTATGAGCAATGTGCTCTCTTTAGAATCCCAAATCAATTTAAGGTGCTTTAATTCTTATCCACATATTAGCTACAAGTAATAATAGTGTTTCTCTTATTGATTTGTATGATTTTACTGAGATAATGCATATAAAGCAACTAGAATAGTATTCAATGCATAGAAAGTGTTCAATTAATATTAACAATAATATAGTTATGACTTATTGAGCATTTACAATGTGACAGTCTCTCTTCCAAGTGCTTTCCATGAATCATCTCAGCAACTTTCTCAGGCACAAAGCTTTAAAGTAGCAAAGCAGACACTTGAATCCAAGCATCCTTTTCATCTCTGCATTATACTGCCTCTTCTCCAAATGTAGATCACTATCTCTTCACAATATTATTGAAATACATTTGATGTCCTGTACTGGTTTTATTTTAGCTCATTTTGAAAGGGCCAAATATGCTTCCTAGTTTTTCAGTTGCAAAATTTAGCCAGGCTTCTCTTGGATCAAGTAACTGTCAAAGGAGGAGAGTGTGTCAGATTCAGTCTATTGCTGCTTGGTTTGTATGTCATTATGGGAGATGACCTAACAAACGAGACACCTGGTGGGAGCACCTGGGAAAGGGAGTCAACTGCCTTCAACTGTTCTTCCTGCTTCCAGTCAATTCTCCAGCAGGACTAGTTTTCTTCTCCTTTGGTCAAAACACACACACACACACACACACACACACACACACCTCTTTATATCTATATTTTACCAGTGCAATGCAGTCTCTGTGAAGCTGATCCCTGGTTTCATTCTTCTATCTTCCACTGACATCAAAGATTTAGCAGGTCCTCCCTACTCTTGCTGTACTTTCTGCACTTCCTTAAAGGCTTTACCCACAAGCTCTCTTGGATTGCATTTATGTGCAATTGCATCTAAAATGTGGTCTAATCATGATGTCTGGAGCCAGCCCCAAATGAATCCTAGGGTGGATATTTCCTGGTGCAATATACTAAGCCCTCTCTCCCTCAGTTTTCTCTTATAAAATGGAAACTTAGTGGTATCTGACTCATGAGGTGTATGTGAGGTTGCAGAGAGAGAACCCATAGAAAATGCTTCAACACTAATCTGCCAAATGGTGATTGTTCTACAAACACAAACTAGCATTATCTAAATTTTGTTTTAATGGGTTCAAAGCTACACAAAATGGGGGATAGGATTTGTCAGATCCGTAGCATCTTATGTAGTACCTGGATCACAAACTTCACAAGGAAATAAGCAATGAATAATGAGAAACAAATCAAGTTATATTTAGTTTTGTTCAGGTCCAGAGATTTTTCAACAGGAATATAGAGAAAGCTTGTCCCCTCTTGACGCCATCCAGCGGAGTCAATTTGGCGTGGGAGACAAATGAATAGCGAAGCTTCGGAATTCGGAATGGTTTATTGTAGATTCAGGAAACCCAGGGAACCCTGGCACTCGAGGAGAGTCGGTTTATATCCCCTCCAGGGGGCCAAGGGTAGGGCTGACACCAATTGTGCGAAGATTAGGTGCGGAGCTAGATATCCGAGCAGGCACAATTAGGAGCAATTAGGAACACCTACGCACGCATTGTGTGTGTGGACTTAATTGAATGCGGTCAATGACAAATCACCTGGGTGTGCTTATGTTAACCAACCTCCTCACTGCCAATGTGACCAAAATAACTTCTGGCTAACTGCCAGGCACCATCTTGGTGTAGTCCATATGGCATAGCCCCCAACACCCTCTCTCTCTTTTGTTTTTCATTACCATTCCCAACCTGCAATCAGAAAGACACAACTAACCAGATTCCTTTGTTCCCTACCTCAGTTCATCAAAGGGCAGCTCTGTCTCTCATTTTGGAATAAAAACTTTTTTCCTTCCAGAAACCTTGTTTCTGAAAATGAAGCAGAAATAGGTTTATTACTGCCAATAACTGGTGATTTAGAATAAAATGCACTTTGGGGATATGCTCTGACATGCAATTGTAAGAGTATCTCTAATTAGGTGTGTTCATTTTTTTCTGGGGACAGGCAAAGGATAACCTTCATGTGGCTATGGAGCTTAAGCCAAGGATCCAAGTAGCTCTGTAGGAACTGCTTCAAACAGTAAGCCAGGATCTGCCTCCAACCCTATGATACTCTCTGATACTCTCTTGAAAGTACTTCATATGGAATATTTTTAAACTATTGTAACAACATCCCTTTTCTCTCATCACTAATACCTTACCATCCCTATCTATCACAAAGGCAGTAGTATAGAACTTTCTCATGTCTAAGATCTCATTTGTTCAGAAGTAACCATCTTTTAAAGTGTAACAATGAAATGTTGGTTCTTTAACCCTGTATTTGTTTAATTAAGTGCTTTGTGTATACCTGGTCATTTCTAAGTACGTAATGAGAAATGTCATGACAGTAGATACCTGTCAGCTCCACTGGCTTTCTGAATTTGGGACCTGGAATAATTCACTAACTTTCCCCAAGCCTCCATGTCCTCATTTGTAAGATGAGAATGAAGTCTTTTTTATGTTCAAAGAGTGATTTTAAGAATGGGATGGTCCATGTGCTTTGCCCACTGCTTGGCAAAATGTACTCATGGAGATTAAACAACACTTGCAAATATACTGTACCTACCCTTACAGGAGTCTTCTGTAAGGTATATTGGCTGGTCGAGGTATATTGACTGATTCGAAGACTGGAAAACTGAGATTCAGCCATCTGAAATACTCAAATTGAAGTCTGATCTTGAATCAGTGCACAGTTCTCTTCTTTCTGTTGATTCCCTCTTTCTCTTATAAAAGGTACTGCAAGACTCTATAGGAATAAAATATATTGGATTAGTGTGTTAGCTTGAATTCAAGCTATGACTGGGATAAGAGTTGTATATGTATGGCTAGGTCACTGTGTAGAAGGCAGTGCTCTTCTATTGAAAATTAAGGGGTGGTAATGGGTGCTGTCCAAGGTACTTCCCACCCTCCACAGCAATGGTTTGAAGATGTTTAGGAACAGGGAGGAAGACCTTCTCAGACACCTTCTTTGTGTTGTTTTCCTTGGTTGGAACCATAAATCATATTCACATTATACACTGAGGATGGAGCACAGTCAAGGTATCCCTAGCATGTTGTACTCATGGTTCTTTCTAAGGAGAAGCCAAAGGAGTTATCTCATAGCTTCCTCAGTGACTTTGAGTAGGACCTCCTGATAGAATGTGCAGAAAACTCACAAAATCCACAGACATCTTTGCACACTAGGTAACAGAGAATCAGGTTCTGTGGGATCAGTTAGAGAGCAAAGGGTCTTTTAGGGAAAGCAGGAGTACACTTAGATTATTCACTCAACAACCAGTTCTTGCTCTTAGGTTCCAGGAACTGTCCTCCATTTGAGAATATCACAGTAAATCAAATTGGAAAAACAAAAGCAAAAGCAAACTCTGCCCTCATAGGCAGCAATTTTTATTCTAACATTTCTAGTAGAAGTTGATATTTGATAACAAGTATACATGCTAGATGATGATAGTGCTTTGGGGGAAATGACACTGGTTCAGAGCACAGTGACTCAGGGTCAGGAGAAGGGATGCTGTTGTATGGATCGTGGTGAGCATGGGCCTCTCTATAGTGGGTATTTTGAAGCCAATACCTGAATGAAGTCACTGATTCATGGGAAGATACAGGGATAAGCATCACAATAGAGGAAATGGCACAGGCAAAGGCCTGAGGTCATGAGTATGCATAAGGACCTGGCAGGTCTGGAAGAACAGTACAGACCCAAGGGGACCCACAGTTGTGAGACACAGAGTGGAAAGTCTCTCACTCTGGTACTTTTCACTAACTCCCTGCCTACATACATTCCTCATCAACTTTACAGGTGGACACACAGGATCTAACCCTTGACATTTGTTTCTGGAATATGCTACATGACTCTACAGAGTTCCTTTTGGTAGAAAGACAGAACAAATGCCTTTGGAGACCACAGGTGATGAAGTTTCAGTAATAATATTCCTGTGAATGAGCAGGAAGGAAGAACTATGGATTCAATTAACTACTAGTTTGGAAACATGTTCTAAGGTTACTGGGCTTAATGGATTAATTAGGATGTCACAAAGCAATCTGGAAGGATCATTTTGGGTGAAACATTTATCTTGTGCTAAAAGTACTTATACCATTATTTGGATTTTTAACTTAAAGCTGTGTGGAGTAACAGGGAAGAAATAACAGGCTTTGTGCTAAACGAATCAGAGTTTGAATCTTGGTCTGACCATTCATCAGCAGCATGACCTTGAGCATGCAGCTGAAATGATCTGAGGCTTAGTGTTTCCTTTGTAAGTCTTGTCTATTTACACCTATTTCCCGAGTGGCTAGGAGGAAGCAGTTTTTGCGAAGCATCTTATATCTGGTAATTGCCTGATTAATGGTGACTATTCCTGTCCAATATGAATCTATGAAGTATAAATTATCCCCCATAGGGGCATTTGGGATTGTTAAGGTAGGCTCAAAAAGCATGGATTCTGCCTTCTGGAACATCTTTTAGTGGAGAGAATGTATACCCAAGCAACTATAACATATACCACTACAATACAAAAAGGGAGAGATTTCATCCAATACTGGTTGTGGAATTTTCATGAGAGTTTTAAGAACTCGACAGGCAGAAATGTGGAAAGATTTTCTCCAAATGGATTGGTTGAATGAAACCCTGGGGATGGAGATGCCCTGAATCAATTTGGAATAAGGAGTAGAGATGTCAAGTAGAGTGTATGGACAGAGGTAGGACTGGCAAAGTGAAATCCCAAGTTGGTATCTGATCATTAGGAAACCAGGATGCCTTGCAAGGGAGCTCTTACTTCAGTAGGTCAATAGGGAGCCTTAGAAAGTTTTGATTAAGAGAATGATCTGAGGGTTGAATTTCAGAATGATTACTTTGGCAACCCTGAAAAGTTTGAAGAGGAGCATGGAAATATTTGTGATATAAGCAAGAACTAGTACTGTTTGAGCAACTTGCCCTTTTCCAAAAGTATCATTTATTAATTCTCTGAACAGTCTCATGAACTTGATGCTATTGTCATAGACCTTTAGACAAAGTAAGATTTAAGTGCCAGAGACATTCAGTAACTTACCTAAGTTCACATAACTAATAATAGGTCCAAGATATGAATCCAAGCAGTCTGGTTCTAAAGTTCCTATTCTGAACCATTGGACTACACTGCCTCAAAAAGCCAGCTAAGTGCATGTGAAAGGTATCTACCTTTGCCTGATCTCTTTTTCTCTCTTTGGTTCTCAGTGTGCTCACCGCTGAAATAAAAAACTTGAATTGACTTTCTAGGATGCTTTCTAGCTCTTGTTTTTACTTTTCTTTCAGTCCAAGATTTTATTGTGGCCTTAATCTATTTGGGAAGTACAGAAGGAAGAAAAAGTAATAAAAGTTGTGCAAGAGAAAGACAGAAACTTCAACAAGTTTTGCTTAATCCCCCCCCGCCTTCAAAGTATTCTGGCTCTAAAAATATTTAAATCAAAATTTTAAAATAAAAATAGGAGTAAATGTCACAACATGTATGTATATTGGTGTGTGGAATACTAATGAACAAATACATGTGGAATAACTGGTAAACTCTAAAATATTATGAACATATTAAGTCCCAAGTTTTCAAATCTGTGAATATTTTAATAACAGTGACATAGTTGCATTAAAATGGACTGGAGATCAAAATCTAGAACTTTTTACGTATTAGATTTGTTAGGTAGGAATTTAGGCAACTGTAGGGGGCAGAGCACAGCAGCTGAGACAAAAGCCAGCCCGCCAAAGGTGACCAACCACGTGCGCTGGAAAATTCCACTGACACTTAACATCCACCTGTCACTCAGCAGGACCCCCCTCCCATTCCGACCTATGAAAATCCTGGGCAGCTGGGGGCCACTGCGATTTGCTCTGGGTCCCTACTTGAGCTGTACCCCGGGGGGTCTGGGAATTTCTATGGAAAGCCAAATTCCAATAAAGCTTGCTCAGGCCACTTTCTGTCTGATTTTATTTGGCCGCTAACCATGGCCCCCCCACCTTACAATATTAATTAATACTATTAATGTTATGTTATATTGTTATCCTGTAAGTATATATTATCTACTATGTTTAAGTTTTTGTAGGTGTTTCACATCTGGGACTTTGGTACAACATTAAGAACACATTAGTTTATCACAGTCAAGCTTTGAATTGGTGTAAGGCACCACTCAAACCAGAATATTAGTTCACAGTGACTGAGACTTGAGCATTAGGGTAAGGCAACTCATTGAAAAGAAGTCAGTAATGCATTAGATTTATGTGCATTGATCTTATACCCCACTACTTTACTGAATTCATTTATGAGTTCTAAAAGTTTTCTGGTGGAATTTCCTGGTTCCTCTAAGTATATAATCATATCATCAGCAAATAGGTATAGTTTGAGTTCTTCTTTTCCTATTCTTATCCCTTTAATTTCTTTGCTGTCTAATCTCTGACTAGAGTTTCAAGGACGATGTTAAATAGAAGTGGTGAAAGAGGGCATCCCTACCTTGTTCCAGTTTTTAGGTAGAATGCTTTCAGTTTTTCACCATTTAGAATGATATTGGCCATGGGCTTAGCATAGATGGCCTTTACAATGTTAAGGAATGTTCCCACTATCCCTATTTTTTCTAGTGTTTTGAGCATGAAGGGGTGCTGTATTTTATCAAATGCTTTTTCTGCATCTATTGAAATAATCATGTGATTCTTGACTTTAAGTCTAATGATATAGTGAATTACATTTATTGATTTCCTGATGTTGAACCAACTTTGCATCCTTGGGATGAAACCCACTTGATCATGGTGCACTATCTTTTTAATATGCTTTTGTGTGCGATTTGCTAAAATTTTGTTGAGAATTTTTGCATCAATGTTCATTAAGGATATTGGTCTGAAATTTTCTTTCCTCCATGTGTCTCTGTTGGTTTAGGTATCAGGGTAATATTGGCTTCATAGAATGAAGGACTCCCTCATGCCTCCTTTCTCTCCACACTCGATTGGGGCAAAATACACACTTTGATTTTCCTGACTTATAAAGAGTTTCTGCGACAGCTCGGTGCACACCAGCACTGTCTGGCAATTTCGGGTGTTCTGGTTTTGCAAGCCGGGGTGGTGCTCTGTTCGGTGCTCGGGTGGGTCTGGGGTGGGGGGATTCCAGCCGTCCAGTTAGTTTCCGCTGTTCCCCAGGCAACCAGCCAGTGGCAGGAGCAGCATGTAGCTCTGATTCCCAAGCAGCCCAGCCAGTTCTGTGGAGCATCGCTTTTTCTCAGGAGGACCGTCCTGTGACCTCGCTGGTCCTAGTGATACCGCCGTTTACTGGTGACGAGTTCTGCTCCTTCTAATGTTGAAGATTGAACACTAGAGAAGCACTCCAAGGCAAGCATATTAAGCAAGTTTTATTTAAAGGTAATAATACAGACTTCTCCCGGCAGGAAGAAGGGGGCCATGGCTGATGTTCTAAAGTCCCAAGAAGTGAGTGCACCCTACATCTTTTATAGGTTAAATTCTCTTTTGTTCTCCAGTTCTCTCCCCCCTTATCTCTCCTTCCTGCCTGCATGACTAGGCCTGGTTTTGCGTTTTGCATTAAGTGAGAAACCATGGGCAGGCAGAGGGCCATGGTGATTCAGGCAGATAAGGGCCCAGGGGGCATTAATTAGCAGCTCCATGCTTGTAGTCCTTGATAAAGGCAGGTAAATTTGGTAATCAATGGGCTCTGGAGCTCCTTGACATTCCATTCTTCCAGGAACAATCTCCAACTTCCAGAGACAGATGGCTTCATGGCTTCATTTCCTCGAATTGACTCAATTTTCTATTTCTACACTAACTACCTGTCCTTAATTCTGGCTTCACTAGGGTGATCTGTGCTTTACTCCATGCATGGCCTCTCTCTGTGTTAGAGTGATAAGGAGGAAGCTGATAATTTTGACAGGCCTGACTTTATAGGCTGCCACTTCTGGCCTTGGCTCCAGCAAACAGGATGGATGCGTTTTTCTCTCACTTATGCCCTTTCTCTCAGCCTGCCCATCTCCCTCCTCTCTCTCTCCTCTCTCTCTAAACCTCTCTTTCTCTCTCTTCCTCTTTCACACTCTCCTCCTCCCATCTCCTGCAGTAGCCTTCTTAATGTAGTTTAATGACTTTACAAAGACAGCCAGGCAGAGGAGCACTTACTTCTCAGTGATTTTGGTCCGACTATGACCTAGCTGACTGTGAACTTGGAATGGCTTGAAATGATAGCAGTTCTGATTGTCATTGTGCTTTTTGTTAAATTATTGGAACCATTTGGGCTCATTGAAGCAGGTTTAGAAGGTAAGGGAGTGCTTTTTAGTGACTTCTAAAATCTGTTTGTCAGGGTCTTAAGCCCCCTTGCCCTTCTCAACCAGCGACAAGGGAAGGGGACACTCCCCAACAAGGTCAGACCGGGATAGGAAGGGCCGACTGACTGCCCACTCCCAGTCCTCCGGGTGGAGGACAATCAGATGTGTCAGGGAGACCCATCACAGCAGGAACTCATTTACTGAGGAAATCACACCGCTCTTATGTAGGGTGGGGGGTAGGCGGGAACCAATCCGCTTAAAGGTCAGCAAGGCAGGGGGGGTTCATGAAGGCGAGAGTCCCATTGGACTATATGGCAAGCAGGAGCTGATCATGTTGGCAGAACTGTCATTAACCAATCCCTGACGGTGGTCCGGTTTATCGTCATGAACCTTTGAAACCGCCTTTGAGCCTTGATCTTGCTCACTCGCCAGGGAGTAAGGAGTCAGCCTGAGTTAGTTAGCGTGTCATTAGTCCCAACATCTGTTTTGCAGTAAAAATTTATTTAAGAGAATGTTAAGAGGCACCTGAAAATGAGATCAGAGAAATGTGACTCTGGGGTGGACAGGAAGATAGGCAGGTTTTTCAACATAGGGAAGACTGATAAACTTTTTTCAAGTTGCAGTAATGTTTGCACAGCAAAAGAACATTAAAACTATGAGAAGCACCAGGAATCAAAATGTTAGAATCAATACTCAGGAAATTAGTGATTTATAATGGATATGTCTGCTTATATTGAGATCATTCAGTCCATATTAATGTTAGATTTTTATGTCTAACACTCCCTTTTACTATGTCAGCAGATTTTGACTATGTGGCAAGGTGCACTTGTTTCTTGCTATGTAAATACATTCATCAAATGAAAATGATATGCATTTACTGTTTCTTATGGTTTAAGATTGGAACCTAACAATGACAAGGTTTTTATAAGGTTGTCTCTAGAACTGTTTGTACTATTACCCATTTTACATTCTAACAGAAAGTATAAGGAAAAAAGAATCTCCAACTTATATGACAGACTTTGACATAGATGCCAAATAGCCAATTGTTTTTCATATGTTGCTCTTTATATTCATTAGAGGCTCATTCTCTTGTTCTTAATAGTCATCTCTTTCTTTAAAAAATAAGTGTGTACTTGCCTGTATCTTTTCCTGAGCTGAATGTTTCACTGAGTAAATTTGGAGTTGTTTTCTTCCTACTCGGAACACATTTGAGAGTACATTTGTATTCAACCACTAGTTTCTGTAAAGTTGGCAGTGTAATTTTTAAAAGCATTGTGAAATGATGTTTGATGTAGTTACGTTTTATGTTGCAATATTCTTCATGCTTCAAATTTTAAACTTGAACAAAGCACATTACCAGTGTATTTACACCTGTCAACTTATCCAGCCTTCTAGAGAATGGCTGCCACAATGTGGCATAAACAAGATTGTTTTACAAACAGCAAACATCAAATTAAAGTAAGTGTGCCACTCTGATGTAGATTACCTGAAACCTACATTTGTAACTCATGGAAAGGAGCGGGAGGGGGATGGTGGAAAGCAGAGTAATTTTAAAGGAAATTTTCAAAATGCATTTCACTCTCACAGGGAAACATTTGCTTTGTAGTTCTAAGAAGAGGACAAATTCTAACTTCTGGAAATGGTCACTGCTCTTTAAAACTGACTTTTCTTTTCCATCCTCATGAAACCAGTAGCTTGGTTTGGGTTCTTTGTTTCATAGTGTGTGTTATTTTACCTGGTGAGTGTGATTGGGATGTCCCATTTTAGTACACTGGTTTTTATTTTCTCTGAAAATGCCAGCTGCATGGAACGGTGTCAGAATTCCTAGCTCTGTTGAGGGACTTGTGCCTCATTTCATGGAGGTTATATGGTCATTCTTTGTCTTCTTATGTTGAGGGCATTTACTCTGGATTTTGTGCTGACACCTCCTCTGGTATTTTTTTTTTTGTGTGTGTGTGTGTGTATGTGTGTTCAGAAGCACAAATATTTCCTCTCTCAAATGGGAATTTGTGTTTCCTTCCTCCAAGGGGTGCTAACCTTTATGAAAGTATTTATTGTTCCCTTTACTTATTACTTATATTAAAAACTATACTGGTTTGTGTGTACAGTTTCTTTCTCGTAATTTGTATTTTATAACATTAAGAGTTTTCCAGAATAACACTGTATTAATACTATGGAGACAATCTGCTCTTTCATAAACTTCAATATAAATCCATATGGATTTCTAGAGTTTTTCAGGAAGTATTAGTACATGGTAAAGTGTTGATAATCACATTAAGGAGGAATTATCCTTAACAGGTAAAAGTTGGCAGAAGCAAAAAGCAATAGTGCCTCTCCATCCTGAAGTCTGTACATGATTTATCTCAAAGTGAATTTGAGAGTCAAACAACCTTCAAAACAAGATTTAAGTTGACTGTACTCTTTACTTGCTGGAGATTAAAAGTAAATGAATAGATGAATGTATCTCCTTGCATATAGTTTATGAGTATACTATAAATTTGCAGCCTGATTTTAATTAATGAAAAGGAGAAATGATATTTAAGATCAAAATATCATTTTCATAGATTTTCCCAAACTATATTAAGAAAAACAAATATTCGTGCTCATTTCATTCAGATTTACTTTCACATAAGAGTTTCTTTCCCACCATTTTACATATCTGAGTTGAAGAGAGAATGGTTTCTCCTACCTTTCTTATTTCTGTCTGCTCAAGCGTCCTAGTAAAGAATCTGTGTGTTAATTAGACTTGGTTAAAGACTAATGAGGATGAATTTGAATGATTTTCCCAAATGATTGAAACATTTTATGTCACATTGCAATTGTTTTACAGTATAGACATCACTCAGAATGTTGATTTTCATTTTTTGTATTATTATATAGGCAATATATATTATGTTATGAAGGGCATACAAAATGCAATATTTACAAAATGTCAGGGTTTCCGGGACCCCCAGCCTTGAGCACGGTCAAGATGGCGCCTGGCACTGAGCCAAAAGCAGCCAGCTATACAGTAAACAACCAGAGAATTCCAATGATTGGCTAGTTAACGATGTGATTAGAGCATGCCCCCCTCGTTTACCTATTCTACACCTGCAGCTGTCCACGCGTTTACCTCGTGTGCTCTCCCCTGATTGGTTGAAGTGTATATAAGCCTGGTGGGTGGGAGAGTAAGAGGAAGCTGAAGCTGGGAGTGGGAAGAAGCTGAGAGAAGAAGCTGGGAGTAGGAGCAGAAGCTGAGGGCAGAAGCTGAGAGCAGAAGCTGGAGGAAGCTGAAGCTGGGAGTGGGAAGAAGCTGAGAGAAGAAGCTGGGAGTAGGAGCAGAAGCTGAGGGCAGAAGCTGAGAGCAGAAGCTGGGGGCAAAGAAGCTGGGAGTAAGAAGAAGCTGAGAGAATAAGAAACTGAGAGTAGGAGTAGAAGCTGGGAGTAGAGGTGTGCAAACGGGCGTGAGCCGAGCGGGAGAAACGAAGTGGCCGGAGCAGGCGAGAGCCGAGCAGGAGAAGAGTGAAGTGCAGGAGGGGGAAAGAGAACGAGAGAAAGGGATAGATAAGAAGGAAAGAAAGGAAGACTGTACGCAATAAACTTCCAAAGCTTCAGACGTTTGTCGTGTCTCTCTCTGCGGGCAGAGGGAGCGCGATAACAAAATGCAGTTATTATCTTGCTTTTAATATGTATAGAATAAATGTGCCTCAAAATAAATGGGTAATGAAAAAATCTGAAATATTTGTAATTGCTTATCTTTGAGTGCTGAGTTCCTGTTCTTTGCAGAAGACTGGGGATTGGAGTTTTGGATTCCCTGTGTCCTCCTTCTCCAGTCTGTGTATGATATTCATAAATACATAATGCTACACATATACCCAAGTCATATATTTATAACCTAAAAGATTTACACTTAGCAGGTGACATCATTTCACTTGAGAAAACAAAATAATAGTTGAGGTAGATTCTTAAGCATCATCTGTTACTCTTTTGCTTCCAAACTTGGATAAGACATTTTACTTCTTTAGTTGTCTAAAACTGGATTTGATAATCTCCATGGAACTTTCCATTTCATAAATTCGATGAGTCTACTGGGTAATTAAAGTTTGATGATTTATATAACACATATCCTTTCTCATGAAATAGGTATCAATGGTCTACTTTGGAACAAGTATGCAGTATGACTCTTAGATCAATCCTCCTCTTTGACAGTGAATTAATTTATCATACCTCAGGGAAATAGTCACTGTATTTCATTAGAGTAGAGAAATGTCCTTTTCCTCAATTCTAGAATTTGGCATTTGGGTCTGCTATTTCAGACATCTTTGTGATTTAGTTTCTCAAAATTTACACAAGAGTTCCAGTAACAATTAAGCATATGTCACCTAGTAGTTTTATTATTGGGTAACATTCTTAAACTTCAATAAGTATTCTTTTTAAGAAAATTACTCTTATACCAGGTTAATGTGCATACAAATAATAGTGTTAATTTGAGCAAAGCTTTAAGAGCAATGCATAATGCTATGGTCAGTATTCTGAATTCATGACCTCTCTCTACTCAGTTTGAGAAACTCCAGAATTATTACAGTTTGGAATCTGCCTAAACTCTCATAACAACAAATTGCCTCTTTCCCAGCTATAAAAGCAAAAGTGGTTTCTGTTAACACGTTCCAGGGAGAAACTGAATCAAAATTTTAATGGCAAAGCCATTTCATTATCTCTATATGTGAAACTGGGCTATGGAAATATCTACTCTTCATCCAAATATGTATTAAATTTGTTGAAGTAGTTACTGAATGAAGAAAAATCATCCTTCTATCAATCTAAGTAAAAAAACAAAAGTTTTAAAGAACATATTAATGAAAGACTTGGGAAAAAAATCACTTGCATTGGTAATTGTCTTCTATAAAATAACAGAAATAACTGATAATCTACATCCTTTTTAGCATACACATAAGATCTTCTTTGGTAATTATGCAGCTGACTTTATTTATCTGGTCTTTGTACTACTGTAATACAAACTTCCCTAAGAGATCTATGCAAGGTAGTAGTAACCACAAGCAGAAATTTGAATTTTTAGAAACAAACTTTTAGCTCTTCCATGCTACTGACAGAAGCATGGAGCTACTTATTCTGTCCATAAGTTGGACCATGTGGAAAGCAACAGTGATTATATGTCTAGTCCATGATGCTCACTGGGAATCAAGAAGCAAGAGATCACTGGGTGGGAGGGTTATTTCCATATGAGTTAGTTTAGTTGAAATTCATAAAGCAAAGTATTTGTTTAATTTTTCCAACATCCTGCTTCCCTAAGATGTAATGAGATATCAGAATTGATGTGGTTGGAGTATTAGAAAAGTCTCTCTAAACTATAATATTTAAGGTCAAAGTAAATCATAGAGATTTTAAATAATGAAAACATACTATCTTTTGCCACATGTACTAATGGAATTAAGGGAATACTTTTACCATTTGCCTTTTTTTTAAGGGCCTTTTATAGTTTCTTGCATTTCAAGAACATTAATTGCTAAAGGGGACAATTGGAAGAAGAGGATTTAGTGTTCTCAGAGATCACCCCTGGAGGATCTGGAGTTGTTTTGCTTGAATTCTGGTCATAGTTTCACTTCTTATTAGTCATGTGATTTTATACTGCTACTTGAAATCCATAATTCTAATTTTGGTCCATAAAATGAGATGTCTATAAATAATATTAATATCTTACTTTATTGAGAATTTCATATATACTAGGCAAGTGTTAGGATAAAGTATAGCATAACAGTGTATAGTATAGTACAGACATGTTAATAGTGGAGGATGTTAACCTATAGTATCACATATTTGATCTTCATCATAGTTCTCTAAAGTATGCTCTCTCAATTTAGGTATGAGAAAACTTAGACCTCTATAGACTCTATAACCTGAACAAAGCTTACTTAGCTAGTGCTTTGTAAAACTTAAATTCAAACTGAGGACAACAACCTCCCTGTATTATCTTACAGTTTAAATTGCCTAGATATAACTAAACTCAAAATGGATTAAGGACCTCAGAATCAGACCAGAGACCTTGCATCTTATAGAAGAAAAAGTAGGTCCAGATCTTCAACATGTCGGCTTAGGACCAGACTTCCTCAACAGGACTCCCATAGCACAAGAAATAAAAGCAAGAATCAGTAACTGGGATAGATTCAAACTAAAAAGCTTTCTCTCAGCAAAGGAAACAATCAGCAATGTGAAGAAAGAGCCTACAGAGTGGGAGAAAATCTTTGCCAATCATACTTCAGATAGAGCACTAATCTCCAGAATCTATAAAGAACTCAAAAAAATTCTACACCAAGAATGCAAATAATCCAATCGACAAATGGGCTAAGGAAATGAATAGACACTTCACAGAAGAAGACGTACAAGCAATCAACAAACATATGGAAAAATGTTCAACATCTCTAGTAATAAGAGAAATGCAAATCAAAACCACCCTAAGATTCCATCTCACCCCAATTAGAATGGTGATTATCAAGAATACAAGCAACAACAGGTGTTGGAGAGGATGTGGGGAGAAAGGTACACTCATACATTGCTGGTGGGGCTGCAAATTAGTGCAGCCACTCTGGAAAGCAGTGTGGAGACTCCTTAGAAAACTTGGAATGGAACCACCATTTGACCCAGCTATCCCACTCCTTAGCCTATACCCAAAGGACTTAAAATCAACATACTACAGAGATACAGCCACATCAATGTTCATAGCTGCTCAGTTCACAATAGCCAGATTGTGGAACCAACCTAGATGTCCTTCAATTGATGAATGGATAAAGAAAATGTGGTATATATATACAATGGAATATTACCCAGCCATAAAGAATGATAAAATTATGGCATTTGCAGGCAAATGGATGAAATTGGAGAATATCATGCTAAGTGAGATAAGCCAATCTCAAAAAACCAAAGGAAGAATGATCTCGCTAATAAGTGGATGATGACACATAATGGGGAGTGGGAGGGGTTAGTGTTAGGGTTATAGTTAGGGTTAGGGAGGGGGAAGAATGGAGGAAGGAAGGACTGTATAGAGGGAAAAGAAGGGTGGGAGGGGTGGGGGGAAGGAAAAAATAACAGAATGAATCAAACAACATTACCCTATGTAAATTTATGATTACACAAATGGTATGCCTTTATGCCATGTACAGAGAAACAACATGTATCCCATTTATTTACAATAAAAAAAAAATTTTTAAAATAAAATAAATTGCCTAGACAGTACAACATAACAATTTCCAGTAATTTGGTGAAAAGGGAAATTGTATCAGTTCTCTTAATGGCTGTCTACAAGACTCTCTTGAAAACAATCTATTAGTAAAACACTTTTAGTCATACTGTATCAATCTGACACAGCATAAAGAATATTATAATGTCCATATGTTATAAATTACACAAAATTCTGTTATGCTCTGAGGCAAAAATGGAGAAGAATGTTTATATAAATATCCATCTTCAGACCAAGCCCAGGGGTTATTTGGTTTGTCTTTGGGTGATAGGTGGGATGGTTGGAAGCAGAGGGACAGAACAGTGTTGAGGATTTTGGAGAAAAAAGGAAATTTGACACAAGGTGCTACTGTGAAAAGGTGAGATTTGAATCCAGAAGGAAGATTTATTTATGAAATGGTCTGAGATGAATGGCGTAGGTTGATGGGAGCATGGACAAATGTAGTAAGATGATTGGACTTTCAGCTGGATTTTGAAATAAGTGTATCTAGAATTGATTTAGAGTATAACACAGCCTCGTTTGGGTTTTAAGGCTTGATCTATGGTTATCAGCAGAAAACACATAGTCCAACCTTTATCAGGAAGTACAAGGCAAGAAGGAATACAGTTGGATAAGTTATCAAGAACTAAGTGGAAGAGAGGGATTAAAACTTAAGTGTGGTGGAGCTCTGTGCAGCAGAATTAGGTGAGAGCTGTGCTGTAAGGGCCATTCCATGAAATTACCTCAGCAAGCATGCAAATTGCAGGTGTTGCTTCTGTTTTGCAGATGGGTAAGCCAGGGGTTTAGGAGAGTAATAACCTGCCCAAGGGAGTAAGTGAAGGAATGTAGATTAGTTTTGATATTTTTGTAGTGGCACTGATCCAAATGGCATTCATTATGACTGCAGAAGGTAAATATTCCCAAATATGATAAAACGAACTTAGATAAATGAAAGTAATATGTAATATAACCTTTTTCTACAGAATATGCCTAAACATTTTAAACTCTTTTTTGATTTTGAATTTTTTGCTTCTAATTCTGTATAGAGGTATTGGTAAGTGTAGATATAATAATAGGTCAAAATTGAGGAAGAGGAGAAAATAATGGAAGATATGTCAGTAATCCACATAATAGAAGTTCTGACTTGTCAAGACTCCAAAGAAGAGTCTTCAGAAATCCCCCATTCAAATGAATCATTTCATAGATGAAGAAACTGAGTCCAAGAGATATGAAAACTTAACTGTAGTAGAACCCCATACAGCAGAAAGAGGTGAAAGCTGTGTTGCAAGGGTCATCCCCTGAAATTAGCACAGCAAGCCTGCAAGTTGTGGGTATTTTTGTCTCAAAACTGTTTTCTGAAAATAAAAATATGATTTGTATTCATAAGATAAACTTTAAACATAACCTATGTTTTATAAAATAATTATCCAGGTCTCAGGTCTTCTATCTTTCTATTAGTGAACCAATCACTGTAAAGTCCAAAGATGTAGAGCTTGGGTGACAGTGAACTTTTTTCCTGGCACATCTTTGTCATTAGATATAGATGCAACTGCAAACAACTTTTAGATTGAAGGACTTAGCCATAAATCAAAATGTTTTCCACCTCTGTAACTTGTCTGCATAAGCTTTGTAGTAGAGAGTTGTCACCACCTGATGGCCTTTCCATTGACCCAGTGGATGCATTTTTGCAAGGTCAAGTTTCAATTCCAAATATATGTACTTATATGTCACTTGAGCAGTTGTCCTAATTGTTCATCAAACTGTTTCTTCAACACAGGAAGCTGAACTGCAACCCCTCACCTCTCTCACTGCTTGTTCCAAAGTCATCTTCTCACAGAGGCCCACCTTGACCTCTGTCTTCCAAGTTCAGTCCCATTGTTCAGGCTGTTGGAGGCATGTCTTTGAAAAGCATTTGAATTTGTCAGAAGACTCATTATCAAGACAAATCTTATTGCTGAAATTATACCCATTGTGTATTTTGGTTTTTATTGAGAGGCCATAGAGTGTAGCTGCTCAGAGTACAGACAATGAACCAAACTCATTAGTTAAAGAGCAATTTCAGTACCAGCTCTAATACAAACTAGCATTATTGTCTTGGTAAGAGCTGTAACCTTCTGAACCTAGGTTTCCTTATCTTTTAAACTGGAGTTGTCATTGTATCTCCCAATCTGTATCTTTGTGTGTGTGGTTGATATGAGATAATATTTATATGTGCTTAGCACTCTACCTACAATTATAATAAATTATTTGTGTGATTTGCCATTATATCCAGGTACCATCATCTTTCCATCCAAAGAGGAGAGGCCACTACTCAATGTCTGAAACCAAAAGCTGAATGCTTTGTTTGTTAAGCAGGTGAAAGCTGTGCTTCTAGGATGCAGTTATTTAGAACAAAGTGCTGTTCAGGTCATGTTGAGTTTTAGGCTTTCTGAAGAAGAGTTGTTAAGGGAAGGTTGTCTTTGATGAATTGGATTGGGATTAAAACTGGTTCCAGTGGTTACTTGTTACTGTAATCAAAGAACAGTCATCTATTTTCTTTTTTGGAAGTAGAGTAGAGGCACAATTTCATGGTAAACAACATTTCAAGTTATTTATTGAGCAAGTCCAAGGTGCTGGCCACTGTTCTTCATGGTAGGGTTGCAGTCGCAAGCAAAACAGACAAAACCTGTGTTCTTTCAAGTTCATTTGCTAAATGTTTAGATACTAACTATAAATTTAAAAAATACAGGATACAGAATAGATCTGGTAGAATTTACTTATTTATTATTTATTGAATGAATGTTTCTCTCCTATGTTCCATACATTATTCTAAGCACAGTAGTAAAGTACTTGTCCTTGTGAAATTTATATTCTACTGAGGAAGAAAGACAAAAAGATAAATTAATATATGGTAATATCTAATCTAATATTAAATAAAGGCAAACACAAACTATTTTAAGGGAACAGAAACAGGGTTCTATTACAAAGTGGTCAGGAAAAGTCTTTCTGAAGAACTGAAATATCTGCAAATTCTTGAAAGAAATGAATGTGTGGGACAGTAGAATCTGGGAATTACAGATTCCAGGCAAAAGATATACTCAGTACAAGAGCCTTTGGCTAGAGGTTCACTTGGTCTACCCAAGGAACACAGGCAGGCCAGTGTAGCTGGAGCAGGGTGAGCCAGCCAGGAAAGAGGAAGGAAAAATGGAGGGTTAGCCAAGAATTCTTCATACTGGACCATTGCAAAGGCTTGGAGTTTCTGGGAAGCCACTGAAGAATTAAAATAGGAAACCTACACAGTTCAGGACTCCATCTCTTTAATAGGCCCTGATATCAGTCTCCGCACCATATCTGCTCATTCTGATCTCTATGCAGTCAATTCCCAGACACCTGTCAGTGATGGATTCATTACCTCTTTTCAGACTTCCTTTATCTGAAACAATTATCAGTACTTCCCATCACTAATTTTTAATCTGTGCTCAAGTTAAAATTTCATTCTTCTTTGTTAACCAAGTTCTGCCCTTCTGCCTACCATATGGAGTGAGCAGGTCTAGTCTTTATTTCTTCTTCCCAGGAAGTTTCGATATCCTGGGATAAAAACCCCACTCTTAAATGCCTCTATAGAAATAATGTGAATGGTCTTAATATGACTTTGCTGGTGAAGGGATTTAGAAAGATCAAATAATAATCCTTAAGTATCTGCATAGTGGAATAACTTCATAGTGTACTTGAAAAATGTAAATTTCAAAGTAAAACCTTGTTCTTTTTCCTTAAGTAACTCCTCCTCCCCTACACACTAGTTTCAACAATAAATATCTAAATTGGATATATTCCAAATTTAGGTGAGAATAATACATTTATATACCAGGTATTTGCACTAACACATAATTTTTGGAACTAGCAAGCATCAACCCCTTCATGTTAAAGTCAGTTGAGACCTAGGAAGGTTAATTGAGTTGTTAGAAATCAACACTATTCAGTACCATAGGTACCATCATAATTACATCATCTGTGATAGATTAATAATTATATTCTGGGTGAGGTGCAAAATTTACATATTTATACTATCTAATTTTTGCAAAGTTCAATAACAGTAATCTTATTAACCATAATTACAGAAACTCTGCTCTGACTCTTTACTTACTTAAAAATATATTGTGAACATTTTTCTGTTATATTGTTCTTTTCTAGTTTTATTACTTATATCCAGGAATATGGGGGGAGGGGATTTGCTGGTGCACAGGTCAAATGAAAACTGTGGCAAAGCAGGGTAGCTTGCCACAATGTGATGCTCCCAACTGGGGAAGGTCAGGAACTAAGCTTTTGTTCATCAGAAAACTAGAACCCAGGTTTCATTGTTTAAGATCTACAGTGGTGAACACATGGAGTCAAATCCCAAATGCCAGGTGATCTCAGGCCTTTAGGCAGGTGTCAAATGAATAGAGAAGGGGGCCTCAAGGAGGGAGGTCTCAAAGCTGTCAAGAAGACAGCATCAAGTGGTAATGGTACCAGTGACACCTTGATGAGCTTTTTGAATGAGCATATGCTGAGCACTATCATCAGCACTTAATATGTATTAGTCAGGTGGACAACAGTTTTTATGTACTAGTTGTAATTGGAGATTTAGCAAAAGAGAAGGGATGTGAATATATGTTCATAAAGTTCGAGTCATTGCCTGGCATCACATACTTAGAAGTAGTTGAACTGGGATACAATCAAGGCTGAACATCTAGAAAACAAAGATTCTCAACCATCATGTACCTGCCTCCAAAGTAGGACTAGGTCATGGTCAGAGATAGGATTACCTTGAAGTAAATTTAAGCTTAAGCTACAGACCCTTTCTAGTATAAGGGCCCCATCCTATTTGCATTCTATATGTTAATGACCATTCCAAATTTGTATATGTGATTTTTTAAAACTCTTTTCTTATAAACCCCATTGCTCCAAATTACATGTTTTCCAGATCCCCCAAAACATGATCTGCTCCTGTTGTGATCTTAAAAGAGCTTGCCATTTCCTGACTGATTTAAATTCATGCATGGGAGCACAGAAAGCAAGATCCAATATAGTTGGATATAAAGTCTTCATATCTCTCTCTCTCTATCTCCATGGCCCCCTGAATTCATGCCTGATGGAGAAATACAGGATTAATTGACAGCATGACATTTTCAGGTCTTGTTGATTGAACTGGGAGTCGAGTCGTGTTCCCTACAGAATTGGATTAGGAGTCCAGTTGGGCTTGGACGTGAGAGGGGGTCTCAGAGGTCACTGGCAACATAGCCAAGTGGAGAGCATGTGCTATGTAATCAGTCAGACATGGATTTGAATTCTCTCTCTCTAGCTAGCAAGTTGCCCTTGAGCAACTTACTTGATCTCTCCTCAAGCCTCTGTTTCAACCTGTTTAAGTTGTTCACTTCTGTAAGATTAATAGAGATGAATGGACAGTGGCTGGCTCTATTTATGTGGTCTATAAATGTGTCATTAATTGTTAGACAAAATATAAAAGGCACTGAGGAAATGAGTCAAGAATGAGCATGATCTACTATTTATCATTTGAGTTTTGTAAGATTTTTCTAGACAGGTGCTACAGAAGTGAACTCTAGAAATGTCTGTGTTGGTACTTCATCCATTCATTCATTGAACCTCTATTTACTGAGCTTCTACTAGGTACTCTTCTAGGTGTTGCAGTATCTTTGGTACTAAACTGTTGAGGTCCCTGTTGGCTGGTTTTGGTTGCAGAGGAGTTGGTTTTGTAGTCTATGCTGAGGAAAGTAGAGAATGTAGGTGTAGATATTGGTACATTCATAATGGGAAGTTAAGAGATACTATGAATTCTTCTTAGTTAATATGAATCATGTTGAGAGGGAAAGCATTGGTGAGGTGAAAAGTAATGAATGTTTTAAGGAAAGAGAAATAAAATATAGCCTTACCAGAGGCTGGGGGAGGGGGGCAGGGAGTAAATTAAGCAAATGCAGGAAGTTTGCTACACAATGCTGAGTGTCCGCTTGAGATATGTTGTTACAGTTTTAAAAGAAGACTCTCTTTGAATCAGATAAAATACACATTTTATTGGATATATTACTGCAAAATTGTTCTCATCAGACATGGTGATGGAGAAGGGCACAACTGGGTAACAAATAGGATAATGGGAAAAATATTGAGCAAACTAGAGGAAATCTGCCAAGTGCAGCCGTAAAATATGTGAAAGTAGACACTTCTGCTCAGACTGTGGAGATACAACCTCAGAAGGCCTGAAATCACTAGTTGGAAATGGTGTCTCCTGGTTAAGTGAACAAACAAAAACCAGTGACTAAAAATGATATTTCTCTATGGTGTGGTCACACTGGTACACTATAAATCAAAATAGTCAGTAAAATTCCTCATTCAGCAAAATGTTTACTAATGCTAATTAATGTGTTTATAGTGAAAAATTTGAGCTCTCAGACATCTCTGAAAGTGACAGATGAATTCCTGGAAATGGTATATTCCCTGGGCTTTCAAAAATGGAGTGAAATGAAAATAGAGAGGAATTTCATGCTTAAACTCTGAGTTTCCAAAACTAAGGCATTATTCATTGGATATTTTTAGTGATGCATTTATATTTCTCTTAAAAGATGTAAAAGTTGTGTCTGCAACTTTTGACCACCAGTCTCTTTCTAACTTGTGGAAATTTCAGTATTTGGTAGTCACAGATTCTATATCCTCCCATCAAATGTCTGTTCAATGGTTTTTAAAATCAATGAGGTATATAATTTTGTATGTGCATGTACCCAAGTGTACTTGTACACAGGTACATGCTTGTATAAAGATGTACTAGACTCATGCCTACACATACTTAAGTATTCCATACATACATACATATGTACAAACTCTGAGAACATAAGCCATGAAATCTACCAGTTAGAATACACTGGGCTCACAGGAATACTGGTTCTTTCTTACCAAGATCTGTGAGAATTCCTTGGGGAATGGGTTTGCATTGACCTATGTCTGCAAGCACAGAGGGAGAAAAGGGACATTATGAAAAAGAGCACTAGACAAATAATGAAACTTGACTCTGGGCTGAAAGGGAAGACATTGTTCCTTTGGAAGAAAAATGTCCTGACTGTAATACCTGCAGTAGCTAGCTATATGATCTCAGGCAAGGTATTTTGAGCCTGTTTCCTCTACAAAATCCTGAACTGGATCTACTTTGTAGACCATTTTTCTTGGAAGAACACATATTTAATAGACATAAAGTGCTTAGAATGCCTAGTTTGGGCCACTGTTAAGGGCACAGGAATGTGCTCTTCCTTAGCCTGATTCTTGCTCACCAGGTCATGCATTTCCCATCTTAACTTGGAAAGGCTGGAACAGGACCCATGTGGTTGTCTGGCTGCCCCTTCCAGGTCCCAGCCTACTGCCCCATCCAAGCTTGGTTCCTCACTTGCTCAGTACCATCTCACTTGGCCATGCCTTGATTTTGAATCCATTCAGATCAGGCAAGAGCCTTCTCTTATCTGTATGTTGATAAATTCTCCAATCTGACCATGTTAGCCTCACAAGACTGGCAACTATACAACTATGTTAAAAAGACATACAGAATATATGTCTTTAGGTAAATGAGTGAGTTTCAAAACTGTTCAAAACATTGATTCCATTTAAAAAATACACACATATGGTAGAGGAGCTGAACACTGACATTTTTTATTTCTTCTTCTTCTTTTTTTTATTATTGTATACAAATGGGATACATGTTGTTTCTCTATTTGTACATGGAGTCAAGGCATACCATTTGTGTAATCATAAATTTACATAGGGCAATGATGTTTGATTCATTATTTTTTCCCTTCTCCCCCACCCCTCCCACCCTCTTTTCCCTCTACACAGTCCTTCCTTCCTCCATTCTTACCACCCTCCTTATCCCTAACCCTAAACCTAACCTTAACCCTAACACTAACCCCTCCCACCCCCCATTATATGTCCTCATCCGCTTATCAGCGAGATGATTCGTCCTTTAGTTTTTTGAGATTGGCTTATCTCACTTAGCATGATATTCTCCAATTTCATCCATTTGCCTGCAAATGCCATAATTTTATCATTCTTCATTGCGGAGTAATATTCCATTGTATATATATGCCACAGTTTCTTTATCCATTCATCAACTGAAGGGCATCTAGGTTGGTTCCACAATCTGGCTATGGTGAATTGAGCAGCAATGAACATTGATGCGGCTGTATCTCTGCAGTATGCTGATTTTAAGTCCTTTGGGTATAGGCCAAGGAGTGGGATAGCTGGGTCAAATGGTTGTTCCACTCCAAGCTTTCTGAGGAATCTCCACACTGCTTTCCAGAGTGGCTGCACTAATTTGCAACCCCACCAGCAATGTATGAGTGTACCTTTCTCCCCACATCCTCGCCAACACCTGTTGTTGCTTGTGTTCTTGATAATCGCCATTCTAATTGGGGTGAGATGAAATCTTAGGATAGTTTTGATTTGCATTTCTCTTATTACTAGAGATGTTGAACATTTTTTCATATATCTTTGATTGCTTGTACATCTTCTTCTGTGAAGTGTCTGTTCATTTCCTTAGCCCATTTGTTGATTGGATTATTTGTATTCTTGGTGTAGAGTTTTTTGAGTTCTTTATATATTCTAGAAATTAGCGCTCTATCTGAAGTATGAGTGGCAAAGATATTCTCCCACTCTGTAGGCTCTCTCTTCACATTACTGATAGTTTCCTTTGCTGAGAGAAAGCTTTTTAGTTTGAATCTATCCCAGTTGTTGATTCTTGCTTTTATTTCTTGTGCTATGGGAGTCCTGTTAAGGAAGTCTGATCCTAAGCCAACATGTTGAAGGTTTGGAACTACTTTTTCTTCTATAAGATGCAGGGTCTCTTGTCTGATTCGAGTTCCTTGATCCATTTTGAGTTGAGTTTTGTGTAGGGTGAGAGATAGGGGTTTAATTTCATTCTGTTGCATATGGTTTTCCACTTTTCCCAGCACCATTTGTTGAAGAGGCTATCTTTTCTCCATTGCATATTTTTGGCCCCTTTGTCTAGTATGAGAAAATAGTATTTATTTGGGTTTGTGTCCATGTCCTCTATTCTGTACCATTGATCTACCTGTCTATTTTGGTACCAATACCATGCCGTTTTTGTTACTATTGCTTTGTAGTAGAGTTGAAGATCTGGTATTGCGATACTCCCTGCTTCGCTCTTTCTACTGAGAATTGCTTTAGCTATTCTGGGTTTTTTATTCTTCCAGATGAATTTCATAATTGCTTGCTCTATTTCTGCAAGGTACATCATTGGGATTTTAATTGGAATTGCATTGAATCTGTATAGCACTTTTGGTAGTATGGCCATTTTGACAATATTAATTCTGCCTATCCAAGAACATGGGAGATCTTTCCATCTTCTAAGGTTTTCTTTAATTTCTTTCTTTAGTGTTCTGTAGTTCTCATTGTAGAGGTCTTTCACCTCTTTTGTGAGATTGATTCCCAAGTATTTTATTTTTTTCGATGCTATTGTGAATGGGGTAGTTTTCCTAATTTCTCTTTCTGAAGATTCATCATTTATATATAAAAATGCATTGGATTTATGAGCATTGATCTTGTAACCTTCTACTTTACTGAATTCACTTATGAGTTCTAAAGTTTTCTGGTGGAATTTCCGGGTTCCTCTAAATAGATAATCATGTCATCAGCAAACAGGGATAGTTTGAGTTCTTCTTTTCAGATTCGTATCCCTTTAATTTCTTTGGTTTGTCTAATTGCTCTGGCTAGAGTCTCAAGGACGATGTTGAATAGAAGTGGTGATAGAGGGCATCCCTACCCTGTTCCAGTTTTTAGGGAGAATGCTTTCAGTTTTTCACCATTTAGAATGATATTGGCCATGGGCTTAGCATAGATGGCCTTTATAATGTTAAGGAATGTTCCAACTACCCCAATTTTTTCTAGTGTTTTGAGCTTGAAGGGATGCTGTATTTTATCGAATGCTTTTTCTGCATCTATTGAAATAATCATGTGATTCTTAACTTTAAGTCTGTTGATATGGTGAATGACATTTATTGATTTCCGATGTTGAACCAACCTTGCATCCCTGGGATAAAACCCACTTGATCGTGGTGCACTATCTTTTTAATATATTTTTGTATGCGATTTGCTAAAATTTTGTTGAGAATTTTGGCATCAATGTTCATTAAGGATATTGGTCTGAAATTTTCTTTCCTCGATGTGTCTCTGTCTGGTTTAGGTATCAGGGTGATATTGGCTTCATAGAACGAGTTTGGGAGGGTTCCCTCCTCTTCTATTTCATGGAATACTTTGAGGAGTATTGGAATGAGCTCTTCTTTAAAGGTTTTGTAGAACTCGGCTGAGAACCCATCTGGTCCCGGACTTTTCTTTGTTGGTAGGCTTTTGATGACCTCTTCTATTTCATTGCTTGAAATTGATTTATTTAAGTTGTGTATGTCCTCCTCGTTCAGTTTAGGTAATTCATATGTCTCTAGAAACTTGTTGATGTTTTCGAGGTTTTCTGTTTTGTTGGAGTATAGATTTTCAAAATAGCTTCTAATTATGTTTTGTATTTCACTTGTGTCTGTTGTGATATTTCCTTGTTCATTCCAAATTTTAGTAATTTGAGTTTTCTCCCTCTTTCTCTTTGTTAGTGTGGCTAAGGGTTTATCAATTTTGTTTATTTTTTCAAAGAACCAACTATTTATTTTGTTAATTTTTCTGATTGCTTCTTTTGTTTCAATTTCGTTGATTTCGGCTCTGATTTTAACTATTTCCTGTCTTCTACTACTTTTGGTGTTGGTCTGCTCTTCTTTTTCTAGGGCTTTGAGCTGTAGTGTTAAGTTGTTTATTTTTTGATTTCTACTTCTTTTTTTGAATGCGCCCCATGAAATAAATCTTCCTCTAAGTACTGCTTTCATAGTGTCCCAGAGATTTTGATATGATGTGTCTTTGTTCTCATTTACTTCTAAGAATTTTTTTATTTCCCTCCTGATGTCTTCTGTCATCCATTCATCATATAATAGTGTATTATTTAATCTCCAGGTATTGGAAAAGTTTCTGTTTTTTATTCTGTCATTTATTTCTAATTTCAATCCATTATGATCTGATAGAGTACAAGGTAGTATCTCTATCTTCTTGTATTTGCTAACAGTAGCTTTGTGGCATAAAATATGGTCTATTTTAGAGAAGGATCCATGTGCTGCTGAGAAGAAAGTGTATTCGTTCTTTGTTGGATGGTATATTCTATATATGTTGTTTAAGTCTAAATTTTTGATTGTGTCATTGAGATCTATGGTTTCTTTATTCAATTTTTGTTTGGAGGATCTGTCCAGTGGTGAGAGAGGTGTGTTAAAATTGCCTAGTATTATTGTGTTGTGGTCTATTTGATTTCTGGAATTGAGAAATATTTGTTTGACGTACGTGGATGAGCCAATGTTCGGGACATAGATATTTATGATTGTTATGTCTTGCTGATTTATGCTTCCCTTAAGCAGTATGTAATGTCCTTCTTTATCCCTTCTGACTAGTTTTGGCTTGAAGTCCACATTATCTGAAATGAGGATGGATACTCCAGCTTTTTTGCTGTGTCCGTGTGCATGGTATGTTTTTCCCCATCCTTTCACCTTTAGTCTATGGGTATCTCTTTCTATGAGATGAGTCTCTTGCAGGCAGCATATTGTTGGATTTTTCTTTTTAATCCAATCTACCAGTCTATGTCTTTTGATTGATGAATTCAGGCCATTAACATTCAGGGTTATTATTGTGATATGATTTGTATTCCCAGTCATTTGACTCATTTTTGTTTTTTGACATGATTTGGTTTCTCCTTTATTTGGCTATTCCTTTAGGCTAGTTCCTCCTGTTGCTGATTTGCATCGTTGTTTTTCAACTCTTCCTCATGGAATATTTTGCTGAGAATGTTCTGTAATGCTGGCTTTCTTTTTGTAAATTCCTTTAGCTTTTGTTTATCATGGAAGGATCTTATTTCATCATCAAATCTGAAAGTAAGTTTTGCTGGGTATAAGATTCTTGGTTGGCATCTGTTTTCTTTCAGGGCTTGGTAAATGTTGTTCCAGGCCCTTCTAGCTTTTAGGGTCTGGATTGAAAAATCTGCTGATATCCGTATTGGTTTCCCCCTGAATGTAATTTGATTCTTTTCTCTCACGGCCTTTAAAATTCTGTCTTTATTTTGTATGTTAGATATTTTCATAATAATGTGTCTTGGTGTGGGCCTGTTGTAATTTTGTATATTTGGAGTTCTATAAGCCTCTTGTACTTGGTTTTCCATTTCATTCTTCAGATTTGGGAAATTTTCTGATATTATTTCATTGAATAGATTGTTCATTCCTTTGGTTTGTTTCTCTAAACCTTCCTCAATCCCAATAATTCTTAAATTTGGCCTTTTCATGATATCTCATAATTCTTGTAGATTCTGTTCATGATTTCTTCCCATCTTCTCTGTTTGGCCAACTTTCATTTCCAGATTAAATATTTTTTCTTCAATGTCTGAGGTTCTGTCTTCCAGGTGTTCTATCCTATTGGTTATGCTTTCTATGCAGTTTTTAACTTGGTTTATTGTTTCCTTCATTTCAAGGATTTCAGTTTGTTTGTTTTTTTTCAGTATCTCTAGCTCTTTATTGAAATGATCTCTTCCTTCCCGTATTTGCTCTTTTAACTGTTGATTGGTGTGATCATTTAATGCCTGCATTTCCTCTTTCATCTCCTCCTTCAATGCCTGCATTTGCTCTTTCATCTCCTCATTTGCTTCCCTGATTGTTTTAATTATGTACATTCTGAACTCCCTTTTCTGACATTTCTTCTGCTGTGCTGTCATTGGGTTTTATTGATATAGTATCTAGGTTTGTTTGGGACATTTTCTTCCCTTGTTTTCTCATATTGGTCAGATGTCAGTGGGACTCTGAGATATTGCAGATTTCCTCTATTGGCTATAGTGTCCCTGTAGATTTCCAGTGTATCACCTCCCAGCCTTCAGTAGCCTGAAGTCTTGGAGGACCTTGATAATGCAGTGCTTCCGAAGAAAGCTGCCCCTAGCCCCCTACTGGTTCCAGGGCTTGGAGATGGCTCTGTGTGGAAAGACTCTCACTGAGAGGCCTGCACTGCACAGCTGGCCATGTGGGAGGAGCCCACCTCCGGAGTGTGCAAGGCTACCTGGGGAAGACTCTAGCTGCCCTGCCCTGCTCTGATAAACCACCCCTATCCATTGTCTCTCAATGCCTCTCCTTCTTGTATCCTGGGTTCTGGAGCGACTGCAGATGCAGTCACCCTCTAGTCCGCCATCTTGGATCACTCCGTGGAAAGTGCCTGCGGCCGGAGGGGGCAGGGCCACCTGGAGAAATCTCTGGCTGCCCTGCCCTGATCCCAGAGGCTGCTTGTGGGTCGAAGCTCTTTGTTGGCTCGGGGACTTGTGGCTGGCTCTGTGTAGAAAGGCTCTCACTGGGCGGTCTGCTCCAAGAAGCTAGCCTTGAAAGGTGCCTCCCGCCGCAGAGGGCCGGGCTGCTTGGGGAAGTCCCTGGCTGCCCTGTCCTGGTCCCTGAAGCCGCTTGTGGGCTGGAGCGCTCCACGCTGGCTCAGAACTTGGAGCTGGTTCTGATCAGAAAGGCTTTCACTAGGGGGCCTGCTCTGAGAAGCTGGAGAAGCTGGCGATGTGGGAGGGGCCCACCACTGGAATGCGCAGGGCTGCCTAGGGGAGAGTCTAGCTGCCCTGCCCTGCTCCAATAAGCCACCTCTATCTGGGCCTCTGCCCAGGCCGAGCTTTACCCAGTGGGCGAGACTCACCCGTGGCTCTATTTTAGTCCATGTATCTCAATGCCTCCCCTTCTTGAATCCTGGGTTCTGAAGCTACTGGAGATGCAGTCACCCTCTAGACTGCCATCTTGGATCACCTTTACTTCTTCTTTGAACATGTCCATTTTTTACAGGTTTATGTAAAATTTAAAGGTTAATTTGAAGAGGAATGGAGTATCAATATAAAATACACATTTTTTTCCCCAAGAGGTAAAAAATCAGAACATAGTAATTGATCAACTTAAAATGAAAAACATTTTCTGGTCCAGAAAGCTTATTTAAAATTGAAGAGTTCTGTGTTTGTTTTTAAACTTAAAATTAAGGGAATTCAGGGGAAATATCTTGGAACTAATGCCAGAACTTTGCACATTTGAAGTGATTGTTCTGCCTTCAAATCAAGCTGTGTATAGCCTCATTGGTGAAGAACCATCTATGCAAATATTCGATATGAAGGGAGTTATCAAGGGTTCAAAATGGTGATGTTTTGCTTATAAGCTTCCCTTACCTGAAAGAGGAGCTTATTTTGTGTACCTTCTCAGAGGAGCTTTAGTTTTACAACTCTTAGAACAAACCATTTGACTTATTGACGTGTTTTGCTTTATTTCCTCTGAAAGGGAAAATTGGACTGGGTGTGTGATGTGCGAGAGGATGGGGTCATGGTGGTGTGCAGACCTGAAGTTTGCTATTCTTAGCAATCTTCAGTCTCTGCTTCTGAGTTTCAGTCATTTTCTTTCCCTAACCGCATTTTGCCCTGCATCTGCCTGGACACCATTCATGTGAAAACTTAGGTAAGAACTATTTAATGTGAGGAACAGATTAAAAGGGGAAAGGAGTAATAGAAAGAAGGGCAGCGATTCCATTAAACATCTCACTAGCAAGGGATCCTAGTACTTTTCGTACATTTTTTTCTCTTGTTTTCAAAAGTACTTTAGAAAATTTGGCCACAAAGGATCATCTACATAATTTTCCTTTTTTATTAAGTAGATTTTTTTTTTCTTGACTAATGTGAGAAAAGAAGACTAGGTTGATCCAGAGTCAAATTGACACAATTTTGGGTAAGGAAAACACTCCACTGTAGGTTCTATTCCATGATCTAGGAATTCAAACTAAATAAGATAATGACCAGCACTTCCAAAGAAGATAGGTCCAAAACAATCGCCCCAAAATATTAGCGTCAAAGACAGCACATGGTTTTCAATTCAAATAGTCTTGTGTTTTCATCCAGACTCAGTCAATAGCTGGTTACCTGATATTAGCTTTTCTTCAATAATGGAGACAAGATTGCCCCCATGGCATTATTGGGAAGAACAAGGAGCTAATACACATGCAACATCAAATGCACTCAGCAGCAAACATCAGACATTTGATAGAGAATGAACTGACATTTGTCAAGGGTCTGCCAGTCACTCTGGACAGAAGTGCTTTATAATCTCAGGCACTCTGGTTATCTTTTCTGTGCCTTCATTTCTCAGCAGTAAAAAGGAGATGAAAATAGTATTATTTTCATAATGTCTTCAGGAGAAAGTAAGTTAAAACATATAAACATCTTACAGTGTCTGGCTTATGGCCAGCATGATGTAAGAATTTGGTCTTACTGTTTTTAAAAATCATCAATTAGTATTTTCCAGAATCTAGGGTAAGTGGTTAGTCCATTTTTTTCCCTTCCTTTTTATTTTTTAATAATAGTAATAGTGGCTTCTATTATCTTGATTCTCTTTCATTTTGTAGTAAATTTTGTGTGTGTTTTGCCTGTAACCTGAGCACATATCTGTGCATGGTTAAAACTTTGCAGAAAAACAGTACTTACTCAGGTATAGCTGTCACCTGGCAGGGAGTAGCTATGCTGTAATCCAGTGCTGAGTTTAAGCCCACCTGACTAGTCCCCAGAAAGATGTCTACATGTCTTTCATAGCAAAGGAGACTTGAAGTTAAGCTGTTCATGAATCAGACTAACCTCACCACTGGTGGAACACACCCAGCTTCAGGTGTTCAAAAATCTGTCTTCCCCAGTAACCCCAAGCATGTTGATTTCAAGCAGAAAGAATTTCTAACCCATGCTGATTTTTCCTGCAGCAGTCCTTAGTAGTTGATCACCAAAATAGGTATGACTGAATGACCAGGAGGCAGATACCTGTAAATTCATATTACATCTATATTGTTAAATTATAGTTCATAGCATTTTTCCTCTACAATTTTTTCAATATTAACTATATAGACTTCTTCCAGATTTCCCATTAAAAAAGGCACAAAAGGAGGAGAAAATGGGAATGAAAAGTTGAAGGAGAAATAACACACTGGGAGCCCTGGTTAGTCTTTACATAGATGATAGAAATGCTCCAAAATGACTTGGAGACTCCCCTGCAAACTAGATTTAAATCAGAGTAAAAAACATTATGGAATTTAATAGAAAACCAGTTGGTACCAGGCTCTGTCAACTCTTTCTTGTGCAAGTCACTAGCTTGCAAAGTAAATTAACTCACTGTGCCCTAGATCCTAATATGTCACATGGAGATACTAATATCTGTTTCAGGGATTGTTAAGAAGATTAAATGAGTTAATATATATTGTGTACTTGGAATAGTGCTAGCCTTATATAACTCTGTTCATTGCTTTATTATTATAATACTCAAGACATTACATGAATATATTCTCTTTTTGCCTGTACATAATGATTATAAGAGATATAGAACCTCAATTAGTGCTTATTTTCTTTCCATGTATTTATAAACACATTCTAATAGGAGCACACATCACATTATCTTGATTCATATAAATAATATTTTTCATTTCCCAAATTAATGCAAGCTCATAATATTTTAGGCAATGTAAACTCTGCAAAATAAAAACAGAAGCAACAGGAGTTTCTAAAATGTTTTCAGTATAATTTGAAGATCAGGCAAGGTTTGGATGGTTAAGAGCTCTGTGGCATGGAATTTTGATCTCATTATTTCTGTAGGTCACTCTTAGAGACTCAAAATATACTTGTGCATACTAAATCTGTGGAGGAATCTTACTATAAACAAAGGGGCCCACTTTTTTCTAACCCTAAATGATGCTTGTCTCCTATTAACCTCCTGAAGTTCCCATTTGGGAGGTGTTGAATTGAGTGACAGGCAGCATGGAAGAATGAAAAGAACATAAACAGCGAATCCAAAAGGTCCAGATTTGGCATCAGTGTCTGAGTCTTGGTTAATCTTACTATATTCTCTTTTTAATCCAATTTTTAGTTTCTTTAACTCACAGTGTCTTTTCAGCAAAATAAGGATATTTTATACTCAAACATTCATTGTAAAAATGAAATAACAGATGAAAATAATAAACATATGTCACAAATGTTAACTTCCTTCCCTTCTCTCCAACAAATGGAAAGAAATTTACAGAGAAGGTACTGAAGGCATTAGGAATCCCTAGGGAATTGTCTGGGAAATTTCTCCTTGAAGAGAATTGGTTTAAAGATGTGGTTAGCTGTGGTTTAAGTAGGATACACGATGTCCTGCTCTGTGAAGGATTCCCTTTTCAGTGGAAGCACTTCCAAGGATTGATCACTGCCTTCTACTTTATCCCAAAGCAATACCCCCACTTTATCATCTCTGTCATTTCTGTAACTTAAGATTTAGCCAGTTCGGTGTACCCTCTCTCCCATAATGTACTCTAGCCAGGTTCATTTTCACCTGCTCAATCAATTATTGTGTCATGCCTGGTGACAGGGCACAGTGGCTTTTCACAAGCAAATATCCAGAATAGCATTTCACTTTCTTCATGGAATGTATGTACCAAACATTGTTTTTGCTCCAAATATCCTGGCCTACTGGTGACATACACTAAGACTGAGAGCTATGAGGCCAACATTGAAAATAAGCAAAGTGAGAGAGAGAAGGGGGAAGGGGAGGTCTGGCAAGATAAGAGAGGGACTTGGAAAGTCCTCTTTGTATCTGCATTTAAGTGGAAAGTGGAGAAGAATGAACAGGGCCAGGTGCAGTGGGGAGCGATTTCCATTGAGAGTTGGTGTCATTCCCTATGAATGGTCTTTGCATTGTTTCAACAAGTTGTGCCAAACACAGCTAGCAGCTTCCTGCAGTGCTAGATTACAGACATGTCTTGCTTTGTTTTTTATTTCTTTCCTTACTTTTAAGATTATAGTTTCTTAACATTGTTTTCCCGTGACAGACACTTGGCTCATCAGCTGCTTCCTAACATCAAAGTACACTTGCCTTTATGATTTTATGTCTGATAAAAAAGGAAATTAAGGACTTGTGGTAATTCCTCAGCTTCTGTTATTGCTGTCTTTTGCTGTTTCTATTATTATTATTCTTTGAATTGATGAGTAGTTTATCTCTTCAAAAGCTTGCAATCTAGTAAAGATACTAGACAAATACTCAATTAAATATTAACAAGAAAGTGTGCAATGGCATATGAAAATTTCAAAGATACATAAAAACAAAGTGGCATGTTTTTCCAAGACAGGGAAATGTCACCTTCAGAATAGTATATGAGAGAAAAAAATCAAGGGAAGGAAGAATAGGTTGATGGATAGATAATTAGGTCCCCAACTGGAATTTTTAAAGGATTTTACTAAGAATTATTAATTTTCTACAAAATTCACCATTTTAAATTTTTGATTCAATGAATTTTAGTATATTTTCAAGTAGCACTGTCATTATATCCACAGTTTTTGATCCTAATTGTTCTCATTTACAGTTCATCTCCATTCCCACACTCAGTTCCAGGAAACCACTAATTTCCTTCCTGTCTTGACAGATTTTCCTGTTTAGGTCATTTCATACGAATGCATTTATACAATATGTGTCCTTTCTCTTTACATTTGTAATCCATTCATAGAATAGCAGCGATGAGTAATTCCATTTTTTAAATTCCATTATATACCATATTTTGTTTAACCATTCACTAGTTGATAGAATTTTGGATTGTATGCATTTTTTGGTTGTTTTGTGTGCAAAAATTTGTTTGCAGGATGATGTGTTTTCACAGTCGAATATGAGCTAGCAGTAAAGTAAGTACTGTGAGTGAAGAATGAAGATGAAAATTTATGTTATGTTCAAGAGTGATTAGCCAAAGCAGAAGGTATCATAGAGGCATGGAGAAATAGGAAACATGGCAAAACCAACAACATAATTTGCCAGTGCACATTGAGAGAAATGTATATCTTCTAATATGATTGACCTAGAGAATATTTGATGCTTAAAATATTTTGTGCCTTACTGAATGTTATACATACCCCATGAGATAACAAAAGTTCTCATCAGCATTTGAAATATTCTGAGAAGTCTTGAAACAAAAATATTAATTTTTGAAATATATTTAAAGATTATATTTTATTTATTCCATTTTATTTATTCCATATTTTATTTATTCCAGTTTTTCATACACATAAACACATACACTACCCACAGAATTGTTTTATTAACATTATTGATGTCTCATAATTTTAAAATGTTCTATGGGTGAACTTGGTACAATGGATCTGAAGAGAAACATGCTAGTTTCTTACCTTGAATACCAGGACAGGGATTATAAAAAGCATAATGTGAACATTTCTAAAGTCAGTGTGATACAGTGAAATACTATGCAGCCTTTAAAAAAGGAGATTCTGAAATATAGGACTGAATATAGAGGATGTTTTACTAAGTAAAACAAGCCAGTCCCAGGAAGACAAAAGCTCCATGATTCCACTTATATGAAGTATCTAAAACAGTCAAATTCATAGAATGTAGGAGTAGAATAACAGTTACCAAAAGAGGGGCAAGGGACATGCAGAGTGCTAATCAACAGTCATGAAGTTTTAACTACAAAGATGAACAAACTCTAGAGATCTGCTGTGTAACATTAAACCTACAACCAACAATAATGTACTGTGAACTTAGATTTTTTAAAAGAAGTTTACATCTTGGTCATGTATTCTTACCACAATTAAATAAAAATAAAGTTAATGTAGCTCTTCATTTTCTCATAAGATTGCTAATTCACATGTCCATTGGGCTGAACAGGCTTATTTTAACATCCCAAATATTAAAATAGAGACAACACTTTATTGTGTTACTCCAAGTTGATATTTTACAAACTGTTGGTGATATTCCAGGATTGATTTGGCAAATAATTTATGTGGGTCCTGATCAGCATTTTTCATGAAAGAAACAATTTCAGGGTGACTTACATATTAAAGTAAATATTGTTTCATAAACCTTTCATTTAAGGTGTATATGAGTGAGTTGTTTCAATATATTAACAGTGAGTTGTAGTTAAATAAGTAAATGAAAGTTATTTCTTTAAAATATGGTTTCCTAAAATTTGAGAAAAGTATTATGAGGCTCTTCGATGGTACATAAACAATCATTTCTAATATTATATCAATAACAAGGTATTTAGATTCTTTCTAATCCTAGTTCAATACTTGGATTTTAGAAAGGAGACAGTATTCTTTTCATGTCAGTCCTTGACAGTTTAGAAAAACATAGTATATCATTCTTTTCCTAAAGAGATCATAGTTCTCAACTCAGGTCTAAAATTGGAAAAAATATCATTTCATCATATTCATATTCATGTTACATTTGTATAGCAAATGATGCCTATTTACAATTTGGTAGTGATATCCAACTTTAAAAAATATTATATTTAATATTAATGAATTCCTTTAATAAAACTAACATAATAGTATAAGTAAAATAGATTTGGTAGAACTATTAAAAGTGATTATGTGAGTAAATGAAATTTGGGAAACACGTGCTAAGTTTTACTAAACTAAGGTCTTTTACTTATGAAAACTTCTCTGATATTAAGAAAAAAATCTTTGAAGTGTTTCATGTTTTTTTGATAACAGCATCTGTCAGCTGGAATCAACCAATCTACAATAGAAGTTATCTGAACAAACAATATATAATGGTCTAGAACTGAAGGATTGCTGGTGAGAGTGTTGGGAGCAGCACGAAAACCTCTCCATAATAGCATTTTGTCTCTTCTTCTATTGCCAAGGAATCTGCAGAAAGATTGTAGCCCATAATGAAAATCTCATAGATATTTGCACATTTTATTCATTAGGTGTAATTAATTCAGTTGGCAATGCCAGGGTGTTTGACTTCATCCAATATTTAGATTGATAGAAAGTTGTTATATGTGCATGAATTATCAATTTCCAAGTCATCAGAAAGCAATCAGAGAAATCCCACACTATCCTGATGCTCTGCAGCATGAAATCTCCACTTGTTGAACCATATGTGAATTCAGCCTGAAAGACTACTGTGAATATTCATTGAACATGTGCCATCTATGTGCCAAGATGCCACTTAATCAGTTCACAATTTATTGGATTCCAAATTTCAGGAATTACTTGAGGTCAAGTTTGTCTACTACTTTCACAGTGAGACTATCACTGCTCCTAATCTGACATTAGAATTAAATCAGTCCTCTGAGTGTCTCCTCTGTGTCTCTGCATCAGTGACTACATCAATGGAAGTAACTAGTTTGTGTTAAAATAGTTTAAGCTATTCCAGAAATTATTAAATACATTTTATAAAATCAAGGAGATGATAGCTATGAGCTTGGAGTATACAAACTTGTGTGTTGTTTTATTTTTCTGTGTTTAATTAGATAACATAATTACCAGGGTATTGAAATCTCCAGTTCTACTACACAAGGAATACAAACCACTAGGACCCCTAACTTCCAACTTTCCAAAGAGTTCACATTTATACCACATGTCCTGGATCCCAGTAGTGTAATTTTTTCCAATGTTCTAATTGTTATTTATGACAATTTTAATACCTGATGAGTTGCAAGACTTGAGTGACCCAAGTTTCACTGGTGATTGCTAACTTGAGTTTTTTTCATTCAACAAATACTTCCTGTATGTTGTTGCAAAGAATATGTCTTTGGGGGAAAACAGTGAAAGTTTGGGGTAGAGGGGAGTCATGAGATGGCTTGTATTTTCAATGCATTATTCATGCTCATTTCTTCACAAGAGAAGGAGGAAGGAAGGAGCACTAAACACCATTTGGAGACTTCTGTTACCAAGACAGGAAGTGATGGTGATAAAACCAGGCAGTAGAGTTACCAGGTAATCACTTTGTATTTTGCAAAATGCCTAGAGTGTTTTCATTTCCATTATATTGTTTTTTTTTTTTTTTTTTTTTTTTTTTTTTTTTTTTTTTGGAGTTTGGTTATGTTGATTCTTTTTTTTTTTTTTTTTTTTTTAATTTTTTTATTTATTTTTTTTTACGTTTACATAGGGTAATGATGTTTATTATATTTTTCCCCTCCCCCCCACCCCTCCCACCCCTCCCACCCCTCCCACCCCTCTTTTCCCTCTACACAGTCCTTCTTTCCTTCATTCTTACTGCTCTCCTTAGCCTAACTCTAAACCTAACCCTAAACCTAATGCTAGTCCCTCCCACCCCCCATTATATGTCCTCATCCGCTTATCAGCGAGATCATTCGTCCTTTAGTTTTTTGAGATTGGCTTATCTCACTTAGCATGATATTCTCCAATTTCGACCATTTGCCTACAAATGCCATAATTTTATCATTCTTCATTGCGGAGTAATATTCCATTGTATAAATATGCCACAGTTTCTTTATCCATTCATCAACTGAAGGACATCTAGGTTGGTTCCACAATCTGGCTATGGTAAATTGAGCAGCAATGAACATTGATGTGGCTGTATCTCTGTAGTATGCTGATTTTAAGTCCTTTGGGTATAGGCCAAGGAGTGGGATAGCTGGGTCAAATGGTGTTTCCATTCCAAGCTTTCTGAGGAATCTCCACACTGCTTTCCAGAGTGGTTGCACTAATTGCAACCCCACCAGCAATGTATGAGTGTTCCTTTTTCACCACATCCTCGCCAACACCTATTGTTGCTTGTATTCTTGATAATCGCCATTCTAATTGGGGTGAGATGAAATCTTAGGGTAGTTTTGATTTGCATTTCCCTTATTACTAGGGATGTTGAACATTTTTTCATATATCTGGTGATTACTTGTACATCTTCTTCTGTGAAGTGTCTGTTCATTTCCTTAGCCCATTTGTTGATTGGATTATTTGTATTCTTCGTGTAGAGTTTTTTGAGTTCTTTATAGATTCTGGAAATTAGCGCTCTATCTGAGGTATGGTTGGCAAAGATATTCTCCCACTCTGTAGGCTCTCTCTTCACATTTCTGATAGTTTCCTTTGCTGAGAGAAAGCTTTTAAGTTTGAATCTATCCCAGTTGTTGATTCTTGCTTTTATTTCTTGTGCTATGGGAGTCCTGTTAAGGAATCTGATCCTGAGCCAACAAGTTGAAGATTTGGACCTACTTTTTCTTCTATAAGATGCAGGGTCTCTGGTCTGATTCCGAGGTCCTTGATCCATTTTGAGTTGAGTTTTGTGTAGGGTGAGAGATAGGGGTTTAGTTTCATTCTATTGCATATAGTTTTCCAGTTTTCCCAGCACCATTTGTTGAAGAGGCTATCTTTTCTCCATTGCATATTGTTGGAACCTTTGTCTAGTATGAGAAAATTGTATTTATTTGGGTTTGTGTCCATGTCCTCTATTCTGTACCATTGATCTACCTGTCTATTTTGGTACCAATACCATGCCGTTTTTGTTACTATTGCTTTGTAGTAGAGTTGAAGATCTGGTATTGCAATACCCCCTGCTTCGCTCTTGCTACTGAGGATTGCTTTAGCTATTCTAGGTTTTTTATTCTTCCAGATGAATTTCATAATTGCTTGCTCTATTTCTGCGAGGTACATCATTGGGATTTTAATTGGAATTGCATTGAATCTGTATAGAACTTTAGGTAGTATAGCCATTTTGACGATATTAATTCTGCCTATCCAGGAACATGGGAGATCTTTCCATCTTCTAAGGTTTTCTTGAATTTCTTTCTTTAGTGTTCTGTAGTTCTCATTGTAGAGGTCTTTCACCTCTTTTGTGAGATTGATTCCCAAGTATTTTATTTTTTTCGATGCTATTGTGAATGGAGTAGTTTTCCTAATTTCTCTTTCTGAAGATTCATCACTTATGTATAAAAATGCATTGCATTTATGAGCATTGATCTTGTAACCTGCTACTTTACTGAATTCACTTATGAGTTCTAAAAGTTTTCTGGTGGAATTTCCAGGTTCCTCTAAATATATAATCATGTCATCAGCGAACAGGGATAGTTTGAGTTCTTCTTTTCCTATTCGTATCCCTTTAATTTCTTTGGTTTGTCTGATTGCTCTGGCTAGAGTCTCAAGGACGATGTTGAATAGAAGCGGTGAAAGAGGGCATCCCTGCCTTGTTCCAGTTTTTAGGGGGAATGCTTTCAGTTTTTCACCATTTAGAATGATATTAGCCATGGGCTTAGCGTAGATGGCCTTTATAATGTTTAGGAATGTTCCCATTACCCCAATTTTTTCTAGTGTTTTGAGCATGAAGGGATGCTGTATTTTATCAAATGCTTTTTCTGCATCTATTGAAATAATCATGTGATTCTTAACTTTAAGTCTGTTGATATGGTGAATGACATTTATTGATTTCCGAATGTTGAACCAACCTTGCATCCCTGGGATAAAACCCACTTGATCGTGGTGCACTATCTTTTTAATATATATTTGTATGCGATTTGCTAAAATTTTGTTGAGAATTTTTGCATCGATGTTCATTAAGGATATTGGTCTGAAATTTTCTTTCCTTGATGTGTCTCTGTCTGGTTTAGGTATCAGGGTGATATTGGCTTCATAGAACGAGTTTGGGAGGGTTCCCTCCTCTTCTATTTCATGGAATAGTTTGAGGAGTATTGGAATGAGCTCTTCTTTAAAGGTTTTATAGAACTCGGCTGAGAACCCATCTGGTCCTGGACTTTTCTTTGTTGGTAGGCTTTTGATGACCTCTTCTATTTCATTGCTTGAAATTGGTTTATTTAAGTTGTGTATGTCCTCCTCGTTCAGTTTAGGTAGTTCATATGTCTCTAGAAATTTGTTGATGTCTTCAAGGTTTTCTGTTTTGTTGGAGTATAGATTTTCGAAATAGCTTCTAATTATGTTTTGTATTTCACTCGTGTCTGTTGTGATGTTTCCTTGTTCATTCCGAATTTTAGTAATTTGAGTTTTCTCCCTCTTTCTCTTTGTTAGTGTGGCTAAGGGTTTATCAATTTTATTTATTTTTTCAAAGAACCAACTATTTATTTTATTAATTTTTCCGATTGTTTCTTTTGTTTCGATTTCGTTGATTTCGGCTCTGATTTTAACTATTTCCTGTCTTCTACTACTTTTGGTATTGGTCTGCTCTTCTTTTTCTAGTGCTTTGAGCTGTAGTGTTAACTCGTTTATTTGTTGATTTCTACTTCTTTTTTTGAATGCCCCCCATGAAATAAATCTTCCTCTAAGTACTGCTTTCATAGTGTCCCAGAGATTTTGATATGATGTGTCTTTGTTCTCGTTTACTTCTAAGAATTTTTTTATTTCCCTCCTGATGTCTTCTGTTATCCATTCATCATATAATAGTGTATTATTTAGTCTCCAGGTATTGGAGAAGTTTCTGTTTTTTATTCTGTCATTTATTTCTAGTTTCAATCCATTATGATCTGATAGAGTACAAGGTAGTATCTCTATCTTCTTGTATTTACTAACAGTAGCTTTGTGGCATAAAATATGGTCTATTTTAGAGAAGGATCCATGTGCTGCTGAGAAGAAAGTGTATTCATTCTTTGTTGGATGGTATATTCTATATATGTCCGTTAAGTCTAAATTGCTGATTGTGTTGTTGAGATCTATAGTTTCTTTATTCAATTTTTGTTTGGACGATCTATCCAGTGGTGAGAGAGGTGTGTTAAAATCGCCTAGTATTATTGTGTTGTGGTCTATTGATTTCTGGAATTGAGAAGGATTTGTTTGACGTACGTGGATGAGCCAATGTTCGGGGCATAGATATTTATGATTGTTATGTCTTGCTGATTTATGCTTCCCTTAAGCAGCATGTAATGTCCTTCTTTATCCCTTCTGACTAGTTTTGGTTTGAAGTCCACATTATCTGAGATGAGGATGGATACTCCAGCTTTTTTGCTGTGTCCGTGTGCATGGTATGTTTTTCCCCATCCTTTCACCTTTAGTCTATGGGTGTCTCTTTCTATGAGATGTGTCTCTTGCAGGCAGCATATTGTTGGATTTTTCTTTTTAATCCAATCTGCCAGTCTGTGTCTTTTGATTGATGAATTCAGGCCATTAACATTCAGGGTTATTATTGTGATATGATTTGTATTCCCAGTCAATTGACTCATATTTGTTTTTGACATGATTTGGTTTCTCCTTTATTTGGCTATTCCTTTAGGCTAGCGCCTCCTGTTGCTGATTTGCATCGTTGTTTTTCATCTCTTCCTCATGGAATATTTTGCTGAGAATGTTCTGTAATGCTGGCTTTCTTTTTGTAAATTCCTTTAGCTTTTGTTTATCATGAAAGGATCTTATTTCATCGTCAAATTTGAAGGTAAGTTTTGCTGGGTATAAGATTCTTGGTTGGCATCCATTTTCTTTCAGGGCTTGGTATATGTTGTTCCAGGCCCTTCTAGCTTTTAGGGTCTGGATTGAAAAATCTGCTGATATTCTTATTGGTTTCCCTCTGAATGTAATTTGATTCTTTTCTCTCGCGGCCTTTAAAATTCTGTCTTTATTTTGTATGTTAGGTATTTTCATAATAATGTGCCTTGGTGTGGGTCTGTTGTAATTTTGTATGTTTGGAGTTCTATAAGCCTCTTGTATTTGGTTTTCCATTTCGTTCTTCAGATTTGGGAAATTTTCTGTTATTATTTCATTGAATAGATTGTTCATTCCTTTGGTTTGTTTCTCTAAGCCTTCCTCAATCCCAATAATTCTCAAATTTGGCCTTTTCATGATATCCCATAGTTCTTGGAGATTCTGTTCATGATTTCTTACCATCTTCTCTGTTTGTTCCACTTTGTTTTCAAGGTTAAATATTTTGTCTTCAATGTCTGAGGTTCTGTCTTCCAGGTGTTCTATCCTATTGGTTATGCTTTCTATGGAGTTTTTAACTTGGTTTATTGTTTCCTTCATTTCAAGGATTTCAGTTTGGTTTTTTTTCAGTATCTCTAACTCTTTATTGAAATGATCTCTTGCTTCCCGTATTTGGTCTTTTAACTGTTGATTGGTGCGATCATTTAATGCCTGCATTTGCTCTTTCATCTCCTCCTTCAATGCCTGCATTTGCTCTTTCATCTCCTCATTAGCTTCCCTGATCGTTTTAATTACGTACATTCTGAACTCCCTTTCTGACATTTCTTCTGCTCTGCTGTCATTGGGTTTTATTGATGTAGTATCTAGGTTTGTTTGGGACATTTTCTTCCCTTGTTTTCTCATAATGGTCAGTTGTCAGTGGGACCCTGAGATATTGCAGTTTTCCACTATTGGCTTATAGTGTCCCAGTAGATTTCCAGTGTATCACCTCCCAGCCTTCAGTAGCCTGATGTCTTGGAGGAATCTGATAAAGCAGCTCATTCGAAGAATACTGCCCCTAGCCCCCTACTGGTTCCACGTTTTGGAACTGGCTCTGTGCGGAAATGCTCTCACTGTGGGCCTGCACCGTGCAGCTGGCCGTGTGGGAAGAGCCCACTGCCGGAGTGTGGAAGACTACCTTGGGAAGACTCAAGCTGCCCTGCCCAGCTCTGCTAAGCCACCTCTATCTGGGCCTGCCACCCGGGCTGAGCTTTACCCAGTGGGCAGACTCACCCGTGGCTCCACTTCAGTCCGAGTCTCTCAATGCCTCCCCTTCTTAACTCCTGGGTTCTGGAGCGACCGGGGGTGCAGTCTCCCTCTAGGCCGCCATCTTGGATCGCCCCGTGAAGAGAGCCCGCAGCCAGAGTGGGCAGAGCCGCCTGAAGAGGTCTCCGGCTGCCCTGTCCTTATCCCTGAGGCTGACTGCAGATCGAGCCTCTCCGCTGGTTCTTTGCAGGAGTACACTGCACTGCAGGGGCTCCGGGACTCGGAGCGTGCTCTGTTCAGACAGGCTCTCACTAGCGGGCCAGTTCCGTTCCGAGAACCTGGAGAAGCTGGCTGTGTGGGCGGGGCCCACCACCGGAGTGCGCAGGACTGCCTGTGGATGGCTCTAGCTGCCCTGCCCGGCTCCGATAAGCCACCTCTATCTGGGCCTGCCACCCGGGCCGAGCTTTACCCAGTGGGCAGACTCACCCGTGGCTCCACTTCAGTCCGAGTCTCTCAATGCCTCCCCTTCTTAACTCCTGGGTTCTGGAGCGACCGGGGGTGCAGTCTCCCTCTAGGCCGCCATCTTGGATCGCCCCGTGAAGAGAGCCCGCAGCCGGAGTGGGCAGAGCCGCCTGAGGAGGTCTCCGGCTGCCCTGACCTTATCCCTGAGGCTGACTGCAGATCGAGGCTCTCCGCTGGTTCTTTGCAGGAGTACACTGCACTGCAGGGGCTCCGGGACTCGGAGCGTGCTCTGTTCAGACAGGCTCTCACTAGCGGGCCAGTTCCGTTCCGAGAACCTGGAGAAGCTGGCTGTGTGGGCGGGGCCCACCGCCGGAGTGCGCAGGACTGCCTGTGGATGGCTCTAGCTGCCCTGCCCGGCTCCGATAAGCCACCTCTATCTGGGCCTGCCACCCGGGCCGAGCTTTACCCAGTGGGCAGACTCACCCGTGGCTCCACTTCAGTCCGAGTCTCTCAATGCCTCCCCTTCTTAACTCCTGGGTTCTGGAGCAACCGGGGGTGCAGTCTCCCTCTAGGCCGCCATCTTGGATCGCCCCGTGAAGAGAGCCCGCAGCCGGAGTGGGCAGAGCCGCCTGAAGAGGTCTCCGGCTGCCCTGACCTTATCCCTGAGGCTGACTGCAGATCGAGGCTCTCCGCTGGTTCTTTGCAGGAGTACACTGCACTGCAGGGGCTCCGGGACTCGGAGCGTGCTCTGTTCAGACAGGCTCTCACTAGCGGGCCAGGTCCGTTCCGAGAACCTGGAGAAGCTGGCTGTGTGGGCGGGGCCCACCGCCGGAGTGCGCAGGACTGCCTGTGGATGGCTCTAGCTGCCCTGCCCGGCTCCGATAAGCCACCTCTATCTGGGCCTGCCACCCGGGCCGAGCTTTACCCAGTGGGCAGACTCACCCGTGGCTCCACTTCAGTCCGAGTCTCTCAATGCCTCCCCTTCTTAACTCCTGGGTTCTGGAGCGACCGGGGGTGCAGTCTCCCTCTAGGCCGCCATCTTGGATCGCCCCGTGAAGAGAGCCCGCAGCCAGAGTGGGCAGAGCCGCCTGAAGAGGTCTCCGGCTGCCCTGTCCTTATCCCTGAGGCTGACTGCAGATCGAGCCTCTCCGCTGGTTCTTTGCAGGAGTACACTGCACTGCAGGGGCTCCGGGACTCGGAGCGTGCTCTGTTCAGACAGGCTCTCACTAGCGGGCCAGTTCCGTTCCATTATATTGTTTAATAAATACAATGCTATATTCTTACTCCTCTTGACCTTCCTATAAGTGTAAAAAAAGACTTGTATGCAGATTTACAAAACAGTGTCTGTATCCAATATGATGGGCAGAGAATAGGGTGCATTATGTAGTGTCTGTGTTTAGCAGAATCATTCTTTGCTTCATAAGCAGTTGAGGGCATTTTGATTTTTAATACTTTCATTTCATTTTTGTTTTTTGCATAGGCAGAGGAAATAATGGAATAGAAGTGGAGTGCATCTTCTGCTAATGCACCATCAAAAAACCCCTAAAATACTTAGACAAAGCAAGTGACTAGAGACAATCCACCTTTTAATGTTAAAGAGGAATGCAGTGGTTACTTTGTGGTATTGATGTCCTCATCCTAATAGTGAGTGCTAGCAGTGATTGTGAAATGAATTTTTGATATACTAAAGTTCTGCTTTGTGATATGCTTTGTCTACCCGAAAAAAAGTTAATCTGCACCAGTCCTCAGAACTAAGTTTTAAATAATGGGACATAATACTATGCCCATTTTTCAGATGAGGAAGTCAAGGGTCAAATACATAAAGTGACTCATCCAATATTCTATCATCATTCTATCCCAACACACCCAATATACAAACTTGTTGTCACCAGAGTTTTGTCTCTATGTCCCCTGATATGTCCTTGATACATAGACTAGCAGCTGACTAAATAAATAAAGACTAAATGACTAAATGAGTGAATAAGTGAAAGTCATAGAACCAAGATTTTGACAAAGATCTAAGAGGGAAAATAACAAATTATAAAAGTATAGAAATCATTCTTTACACATCCACAGAAGTTAAAAAAAAAACTAAAAAAATAGCTAATATGTTTGATCTCTTTAAAGTTCTGCAAGATGAAACAATACCACAAAATCAATTTTCAAAATGTAAATCCAAAGTCAAATATTTTATGTAATACTTCCTTTTATTAAAATAATACATAAAACTTTACAAAATAAAACTGTACCTCAAAGTTTATGACTCTTCTGTCATAAAGAAAACACACAAATAAGATGAAAACCAAAAGACAGCTACCTGTGACATCCTAACCCATCTGTGAATTCTCCTCCCAGAAACAACTTCTTTGAAACTTGATACTATTTCTTCTAGTACAGATTTATATATATACTCCAGCTCATATTTCTTTACTTTTTTATTTCAGATATTGCATGTTTTCTTCCTGGTGTGGAATATGAAGATCACATGCTCTAATCATGCTATTTGTTCTATGCCTGTGTCTCCCACCATGTTTTCATTCAACATTCACGAGCTAATGTTCTTGCAATGCTGTAATATTGAGCAAAGCACTTATAGATAGCACACAATGCTTGTGTTTATTTTTTTTGTTTTCCTTGGAGATAATAAGGGCATCTTTCTTTCTCATTTGTTACAATTTCTATGTACACAAGGTTTCCCAATCTCATTCTCAAACCATAATTTTCTATTTGGTATAGACAGACACATTTTAAAATCCTTTAAATCCATTTTCCACCTTTCAGAATCCCTCCTTAACCCTCTTCCCTTGAAGTGAGTGACAGGTTGTTCTCCAGGTAAACTGGATAAGCCTCCTTCTGGGACTCAGAATGCCCTTTGAGTCTCTGTTGAGTTGCATCCCACGAACTCTTCTTTGTTATGCCCTCTAGTTAGTGGAATATTTCCTTACTTCTTAAGAAAGGAAGAGGTAATTTACAAAACTTTTCATTCTCATTTTTTTGTTTTTGTTCTTGTTTTTATTTTTACATTTTCTCCCTCACAGATGACCTATAGTTGGTGTTAAAATTCTAAATTGGAGATTTCTTTAAAATTTTAGAGATGCAACTTTTTCAAAATTCCTGTATCTTGTATAAAAGCTTAGTGTCATGCTTTTAACCCAATCTGTTTCTTTTTCTCCCCTCTGGAAGCTGTTTAGCATCTTACCTTTATCCCTGTGTTCTGAAATTCCAAATGATGTGCCTCACTGTGGGTTTCTTTCCTTTCACAGTTTTGTACCTTGGCTGGCTTTCAGTCTGAAAACCTAAGACTTTAAGTCTGGGAACACCTTTTGCTTTATTTCTTTGAAATGTGTTTCTTCTCCACTGATTCTGATTTTTCTTTAATGCAACTTCTGTTAATTGGATATTCTTTGAATTATCTTGTAACTTCATGATTGTTTCTCTCCTATTTTCTGTCACTGTTTTCTTTCAGTAAGAGCCTTTCATATGTATTTGTGCTCTTCCATTTTAATGAATTCCTTTTTTATATCTATTAACTTTTTTTTTCACTTTTCAGTGTTCTTTTTTACTCTATTACCCCTTTTACAGTGGTTTCTTGTACTTATTCCATTTTTGTGACTTTTTAAAATATTTTATTCTAAGCTCTCTATATCAAATATATTTTAAAAATTTATTTTCTTTGCTCCTTGCACTGACTCTTTTTCCTCTGAGTTGCTTTCATTACTTGTTTTGGTTTCTGCCTTTGCATTCTGGCTGTCTATGAATATTTCAGAGTGAGATAATAGTATTCTGATTGCATCAATTTT